>NC_056744.1:785705195-785737695 GCF_019279795.1 Protopterus annectens
ATAGCATTACTTCAGGCAGATGTTAAACCTGGTGTTAATGCTAACATAAGTCTTAAACCAGTATTGGAAATAGAATGAATTTTGTAGATTTGTTCTCTGTATATATATTTTGTATTTTTAGGTTATATTATGTATTCTTTGTTGTATATTGATACTCTAGATTTTTAAGGCAATACCTTTAAGAAGAAATTTCTAGTTTATTGAGCTGTGCCATGTGGTTTTATACTGACTGTATTTAAATGAGGCTGAAAAATCTTTCTTTACGCACTGAAGATGGACGCAAGTCTGAAAAGTTTTGTGACCTTGTGATTTGGATCTATTAGTCTGCTTTGATTTTATATCTACTTGTGAGGCATTTCCTTTCGCTGGACCTTTGCTTCTATTTGGACTTTTGGTTGTGTCAGTGAAGGTATACCTTAGTGCTGGTCCTTTCTACTACTTTTCCCTCTTCCTGTTTCGCCTACTTCTAATACAAACAGCAGCATCTAACCCTCACTCTTTACCCCCAACACAAGCTCTGTAACTAGCTATGTATGTTCTCTCATAATTCCTACACCAACATTAGCCATCAGCTGCATCATATAACTACTCTACTCTGTACCAAAACTCAAATTCTCCCCCCTAACTATTCCATCATATACTCAGCACTAGATACTACTTTCTTCACTATATAATCGCTCAACTTTCAGTTATCCTACTCCATCTCTTTCATAGCCTTTCTTCCCTTATCTGTTCCGGTGACATCCACCCTAACCCTGGGGTTTATACCACTTTTTTCTCTTCAAAAGCTTACTCCCCTAAATATGCTAATACTCTTCACAAAACTAGTCTATATTTTCAAAGTATCTGTAATAAAACCTCTGAGTTGCATGCCTGGCTCTCAAAACAAAACCAATATCCTAGCTGCTACAGAAACCTGGTTAAAACCAATATACAGGCTCTTGAGTTTCTCCCACCTAACTTTAGAGTGATTAGGGCAGATGGAGGTGGTGTTACCATCTTCTACCCTAATACCTTCAACATCTCACCTTTTACAGAAGCTGTCCCTCATTTCCAAAACGTTGAGATTCTCATCTCTTTCATGGAAATCAACTGCTCTAAAAAAATTGTATTATTGTCCTATACACATCCCCCCTGGAAATAACATACCAGTTTTAGAAGACATTCTTTCATGGATTTCCTGTACTATAAAAAATGAAACAATTATCCTTGGCTTCATAAATATTGATTGGGCTACCACTTCCTCCAAACAGTCACCCTCCGGCATAAATTTGTTCCACTTTACCCAGCTAATCTCTACAACAACAAAACCAGTGAAGGTTCCATCTTAGACTGGATTCTTGTCCCTCACCCCTCCAAGTACATATTTTCTGGCACCATGTCCAACTCCATTAGTGACCACCTCCCTGCTTATGCTATCCGAGCCTATTTGTCCTTCCCTAAAGCCCACAATATCAAACTTGTCCAAAACCTTTCAAAATGTAGCCCTCACACATTTAATAGCATATTGAGTAGCATGAACTGGAATTGCCTTAAAACTCTTCCAATGGATGACGCTCTGCTCTACTTTAACAACTACTTTATAAAAATCTTGGATAGCCTAGCTCTTACTAGAACCAAAAGAATCAAAACTAGTCTTGCCCCCTGTTAATAAAAGCTACCAAGGAAATCATGACTAACTGGGACAAAGCATGGAAACTCTGGCTTAAATCTAATAATCCCATCAACCTCATTGATTACAAACCGCTCCGAAACCAAGATAAAAAAAACTAATCTCTAAAGACAAACAGCAGTACTTCTGGAACTAGCAAGCAAACAGAAAAAATAATCCCAAAATGTTCTGGTTTTCCATCAATAATCTCCTAAACTCAGGCACCAAACCCAGTCCCTGTCCGCATCCCCCAACATGCCTCCTGAACAAATATCTAGCATCTTTAACTCTTACTTTGACACCATTGCTATCCTTACTGCTACCTTTTGTTTACCTCTCCCAAATAACACTTTTCTTATACCCTCCTCTCCTTTTCCCCTGTCACAATTTACCTCAGAACTTCCCCATTACCTCAACTACTTTACATCATCAATCTCCAAGCATCATCACCCCCCTCCAAACGGTACGCAACAGTCTTCTCAGCTAGAATTTAATTTCTCTCCTATTCCTACATCCTAAGTAAAAAAAAATCTTCTAAAATTAAAGCCCTGCTCAAACTCAGCCAATAGAATTCCTGCCATATTTCTTAAAATTGCTGCTGATGAGTGGTCTAGCCCATTAGCATTCTTATTAATAGATCTATCCAAGAATCCTATGTCCGTTGCCTCTGGAAAAAGCAATCATCCTACCATTTCATAAAGGTGGCCTATCAACCGATATCTCTAATTTCCAACCCATTGCTATACCCCTCCCCCATCTCTAAAATCCATGAAAAATGTGTGCAAAAACAACTCTTAGACTACCTTCTAAACAACAGAATCCTCTTCCCAACACAGCATGAGTTCCGCCCAGGTCATAGCACATACACTGCATTAATATCCTTAGACATGGTTAACAAAGCCTGAGACTCTGGGCACATTGTATCAGCCCTTTTTTGGATCTATCGAAAGCATTTGATGCCATCTCTCAGTCTATCCTCCTCTCCCAGCTCTACAATATAGGACTATCCTCCCAGTCACTTAATTGGTTCAAAAGCTATCTCTCCAACAGACAGCATGCTGTTTAATGGCAGACTTCCATTTCTCCTTACCTTCACAATACTACAGGTGTACCACAAGGCTCAATTTTAGGCACTCTTTTGTTTAACATTTGTATCAACAATCTCCACCAAGTTATCTTGCAGGGCTCCCAAGTCCATTATGCAGACAACTCCACAATATTCTGCTCTGCTCCAAACACAAATATATTTCAGCAAACCACCCAAGCAGCATCTTCCACTGTGGAAACCTGGCTTCACAAAAATGACCTCTCTAAATCCCCAAAAAAATAAACTTAGGATCTTCACTCCCAAGAGAAACACACCTATCAATAAAGTTGACCTCAATATTTTCTGTCTTAAATCTACCAAAATTGAACTAGTAACCCACACTAAATTGTTAGAAGTAATAATCAATGAAAACCTTAAATTCGATCTGTACATTCAAAATAATATAAGTAAGACCCACAAAAAGCTTGGATTACTCTATAGACACAACAAGTTCTTCAATCTCCCTACTATGCAATTATTAGCATGATCTTACCTGTTACCCTTGCTAACCTACGGCGCACCCTTACTAACCAACCTTCAGTCTTCCTTGAAACAAAATTAGAAACATGCTATAACAAGATTGCTAAATTTCCCTCAAACAGCCGCCATTCTACCCATCACTGTATTGCCCAAAAAAAATTACGATGGCTCGAATTCCCACACTACCTATTACTCCTTCAGCTCACAACTATACATAAATTCATTCATAAACCACAAGACTGCCCTGCCCTTACCTCCCTACTTACAGTTTACAACCCCACTAGGCCTTTAAACACCAACATCATCTTCAAATTCATAAACCCAAATTCATAAACCCAAACTACCTGCAGGCCAGTTATTATACTCTTGGAACATGGACAGAATATGGAATAATCTACCTACATCTTTCCACATACAACAAAGCCCTTCTAACTACAAAACGGAACTGTACAATCATCTGCTATCCAAATGGACATGTAACTGTTCACTTCTTTCCTCTGCCATCACTTAATGTACCAACTGAACCTAAATCTGTTTTTATCCAGTTCCTGCTCCTCTTAATTCCTAATGAACTTTTAACTTCTTAATTTCTCCTTTTGCTTTCTCTTAACTCCTAACCACATTCCTCCTCTTTTGTCCCTTCCTGTTTCCTTTTACTTCATTTTTCCTTCTTCTCTTATATCTTTTTCTTTTTTATCATTCATACTGTGACTCCCCTGCACTGGCCCAGTAATCTAAGAGCCTCAATCCTCACCACTAGCACCAGTGAGGGATGTACACATTGGGAGGATGACAAGTACACACAGAGTAAAGTACAGTTTCCCTTAAGAGCACACACAGATCACAGTCTGGGGGCTGGTTTCTCCCTCTTTCTCCAGATCCCCAATAAGACTCCCCACTAGCACAGCTATAGGGTTAATATCTCAGCTAAAAGGTCAAGCCAATACCTCCAGCACCCTCTGTCAACCAGTGCTTTGTGTCCCTGCCCAAGTCGCTGAAGCACACTCTTGAGATTTGATTTGTATACAAAAACACAGACACTCCTGGGGAAGGCTGGCACAGGTTTACTAGCTATGCCCCCTTCTGCCCAGACTATAAGGTAGTTATCACTGCCACCAAACCCCTCTTACTTATCAGCTACTATAAAAGGCCCTTAAAAAGGATGACCAAGTCCTACTGTGTAATGTTACTATTATCCAAATGGTAAGTGAGACCAAGGCTATTTAAGAGTGGCCTGTACCATGTCACCAAATACATATGCAAGTACTTGAAGAGCTTAAATATCTCTAAACAAACTAGACACAAAAGGTTTAAATATATTTAATAATAAAAGAACAAGACATTGCTCAATAATCCAACACAGTGACTACTGAGTTCAGAATCACAGGAAATATTTTAAAACAACATTGCAGGACAGTCTCAAATAAATACAGAAAACATCTAAATTAATCTTTACTATATTCCTATCTGTATCTAAGAGAAATTACTGTACCCTAGTTACTTACTGTTAGCAAGGCCAATGCAGATGAGTGGCTGTTTCCAGGTCCAAGACAAGATACAAAATGCAAAGTCTGTCTCTTGAGAGAGTTCTTAAATTACTATCAAACCTTACTGCTGGGTAAGCTCAGATGACATCACTCTTTGTCACCTGCCTTCAGTTCCCAGGCTAACAGAAAGTTAACAAAATTTTGCATCTCTGTGTGAGAAGTACATATCTCTCAGATGTTTGCTCAGAACTGGAAGTCATAAAACAAACACTTTTACATTTTAAACCTAGTAATTATTTCTGTTTCAAGACAATAGAAAAACTTCTAGCTCTAGACATCCTGTCTTCTTGCTGAAACCGAGAGATAATACAGCCGTAAAACAATTTCAACTTTTATTTTCTTGAGGGTTTGCAAGTTAACTCTGTATGTTCCAGCTTCTACTATTAAAACATACATTCGCACAGGTATATAGTTTATATGCATTTCTGTTCTTTTCCAGTAGGGTACACTGTGGTTACATTCTTGAAGCTGTCGATAACATACAGTTCAACACACACTTCTGCACCAGTAGTTTAATACACACACAACATATAGTTCTCTTACATTTGTAAGACAAGCATATGAATTATATTAATATTCACGAATGACGTATGCTTATTTATAAAATTCCAGATAGCTGGGCCGGCAGTGTCTCACATACTACTTATTTTCCCCTCCCCTTTCTCTCTCCTTTCACTTTTCCTCTTTTCTTTCCTCCTTCCCTCTCCTCCATCTATTGCAAAGTATGCCTCTTACACCTTCTCTCTATATATAAATTGTATTGCTTATTCTGTGTAACACCTGAATTTATATAATATTCAACTGTTTTGTCTTGCCTAGTACTGTCATGTTATTATTGTCTGTACTATGAATATGTTTTGCTTTGCTGTTAGTATAATGTTATATCAGCTTTATCTATTTTCTATAATTTTGTATAACTTTTTTTGGTAATTACTTTTTTGTAATTTGCTTGATATTTTGAAAATTTTATTGAAACTTCTGAAACTTTATGTAAGTTTTATTGTTATATTGGAGCTCTTCTCCCCAGGCCTCCACTGAAAATGAGCTTACTTTGGCCAGTGGAATTTCCAGGTAAACAAATGCCAATCAATCAGTCAGTCAATAAATAAATAAAAGAGTTGAACCCTGGTGAGGAATAACTAGCATATTTCTCCCAGATTCACTCTCCTTTGGTTCTGGGGTCTGATGAAGGAGATTCTTTGTCTCCTGATTCTCCTTTTGAGGAATTCTCTTTTGGGGACACAGTGATGTTCATCGTGTTTCACTGTTGCAGTCATAACTGTAGGGTGCTCCTGCCGGCAGGCAGGCCGAGGTCGGCCAGAATCCCAAAGTCTGGTTCCGGCGTCGGCTGTACAAGCTAGTACCCTGATGTCAGTACGCTCTGGTACATAGCCCTCAGCCGACGCCATCTTCTCCAGTCTTTCTTGCCGTGCAGTGGAAAGCAGCTCGCAAGTCGTTGGTTGGCGATTTTCGAACAGCGTATTTGGTTGTTGTCGGTCCGAAGTTCTTACTTCTCTTCTCAAAGCTAAGTACCCGTTAGAATCTTTTTCTTGTTCCTCCGATGTCTGAAAAAGTTAATAATTGTATTACGTGTGGAAAACAAATACCTCATAAAGATTTCCACTCTTACTGTCTACCTTGCTTAGGCCCTGACCACGACGTTTCTTGTTGTCGGTTCTGTGCCAGGTTCAATTCTCGTACTATCAAGCGCAGGTACGACTGGGCTCTAAATTACTTTGGCAGATGCTTCAATTATAGAATGTCGTCGGACACTACCGGAATTCAAAAGAAGCGCAAAGACAAGGACAGGCCTCCGAGGTCCAAACAGGACTCGTTGCAGCTGGAGCCAGCGTCCGGTTCGGCTGTCGTCAGTGAGGCGCTTTTGCAGCCCCTGTCGTCCGCCACTTCTGAACCGATGGCCGATACGGACTCCCATGGGGAGCCATCAAGGCCTACTATTTTATTTGCTGCAGGACCTTCAGACGTCGCTCCCTCAGATGGGTCCGGAACCGCTGTGCAGGTACCGGCTTCTGAGGGGGTATTCATGCCTACTCACATTACTATTTCAAAGACAAAGACTCCTGTTAAGTCTAAAGCTCCTGCTCAGGCTACTTCTGAATCTACTCCCAGGACACAGAAGCAATTGTTAAGGATGGCTGAGGATTTGCTTACAATGATTAGGGGTTCTCACCCCCTCTCTGAGAAAAGGCCTCGACAGGATGTTCCTATGGATTCCTCTGACCAGGCTTCTATATCTTCTGTCTCTTCCTCTGATCAGGAATATTCTTTTCCTCCTTATGAGGATTCGGATGCTGAGGACTCTTTGCCCTCTGCCTCTCCGCCTGAAGATTTTTCTTTTGGGGAAACCTTACATGAGATGAGGGAACATTTTCATTGGGAAGGTCAGGATTATTCTGCTTCCAAGAAGAGGCTTAGAGAATTCCTTCTTCCTCAACATAGGCCTTTGGCTATCCCTCCTGTTCTTGACATTGTGGATGATGCTTTTTCTGAGGCTAATTTGAATCCTGATTCCATGCCTCCTGCTCCTCCTAAGCCTGATAGATTTTATAGGGTTCCTGAGTCTCATTTGTTCTTATTTAAGAACCCTTCTGCGGATCCTGAAACTATTTCTCAGGGCTCTAAGGCTGTTAAAGTTGCTACTTCTAAGAATCCTATTCCCTCTGAGAAGGATTCTCGTGCCTTAGACAGGTGGGGTAAAAAGGTATATACTTCTGCTACCCTTTCTGTTAGGGCTTTAAATTGCCAGTTTCATATGTTTAAGTATCAGCAATTTCTTTTGTCTGTTTTAAAGCAAAAGCTTGCTTCCCTTCCTGCATGTGCAGAAGATAAGGAACTACAGGATGTATTGCATGCAACTGAACAAACATAGCTTGCATTGTGGTTTTGATGCTTTGGATGCTTCTTGCAGGGCCGCAGCCTCTGGTACTGTTATCAGGAGACATGCTTGGCTTCATGAACAAAGTTTACCTGAACAGGTTAAGGCTAAATTATTAGATGCCCCTGTTCAACATGATGTTCTTTTTGGATCTAAGGCTGAGGAGGTTATTAAAAAGATGGAAGAAAAGGCAAAATCTATGCAAACTGTGAAAGACTTCTTGCAAGTTCAGCCTCTTAGATTTTCCAGGAATTGGCCCTCCAAAAATTGGTCCTTTCCCACGTCTGACAGGCCTCAAAGGGGAAGATATAGATGCTCCAGAGGTCGTGGCCAAGCTCAGGCCTCCTACAGATCGAGACAGTGGACTGCTTCTTCACCTAGAAGGGGAGAAGACAGATCCCAATCTCAAAGAAAGCAAACTCAATGACTCTCTCGGTTGGGCTACAGGACCTCTTTACCTGGATGCCCCTCTCGGAGGAAAGCTTTGTCTTTTTTACAGAAATTGGACTCATATTACCCAGGACAAATGGGTATTGGACGTGATTTTAAAAGGCTACGAATTCCACTTTCATACCCTGCCAAGGGCTTTCGGTTGGCCAGATCTGCCAAAACATCAATGGTCAGAGGCCTTAAATCAAGTGGATGCTCTTCTGGCCATGAGAGCCATAGAGCCTGTTCCACTCTCAGAGATGGGAAAAGGTTTTTATTCAAGACTGTTTCTGGTTCCAAGAAAACAAAGCTCATGGAGACCTATTCTGGACCTTTCTGTGTTAAACACCTTTTTGGAAATTCCAAACTTCAAGATGCTTACTCTGCAGCAGCTGATTCCAATGCTGTCTCAGGACGCCTGGATGGTGACATTGGACCTAAAGGAAGCTTATTTACACATTCCCATCAGGCAGGAACGCAGGAAATTCCTCAGATTCAAGGCAGGTTCGAGACGCTTTCAATTCTCTGTACTGCCCTTTGGTTTATCTACTGCGCCCAGAGTCTTTACCAAGTGCCTGGCACTAGTAGTGGCTTATTGCAGACTTCAGGGGATTCAGATTTACCCCTATTTGGACGACTGCCTTATTCAGGCAGACAGCAAGGATCTTTTACTTCAACATCTGGATTTTGTTCAACGTCTTCTCCTTCTACTGGGATTCTCAGTGAACACAAAAAAAGTCACATTTGGTCCCTTCTCAACAAATGGTATTTCTGGGAGCCCTCTTAAATACAACCTTACAAAGGGCCTTCCTCACTCCAGAAAAACAAATACAGCTGGCTTCAATTTTCAAGACTTTAGCAACTCTAACACAGCTCACTGCAAGGAAATTCCTGCAGGCACTGGGCTACATGGCCTCCTGCATTCTGTTGATTCCAAATGCAAGGCTTCATATGAGAAAGCTTCAATGGTATCTGAAAAGTGTATGGTCACAGCATTACCACGATCTGGACACTCTGATTCCTCTAATCCCCTGCCTCCAGAAGGAGTTCCTTTGGTGGTCCAGGGTGTGTGCTTTAAACGAAGGAAAGCCTTTCCGTCTTCCTCAACCTTCTCAAATCATAACCACGGATGCCTCTGATTATGCTTGGGGAGCACATTTTCTAGGCAATTGCCAGCAGGGAACCTGGACAAGGGACCATCTTCACTGGCACATCAATCTGAAAGAAATGTTAGCAGTTCAGAATGCTCTTCTAGCCTTCAAGAACCTTTTGCATCCAGGGCCTCTTTTGATTCGCACAGACAACACCACAGTAATGTGGTACATAAACAAGCAGGGGGGTTCTCATACCCCCTTTACAGACTAGCTATGGCTTTATGGGACACAGCTCTGAATCTGAATCTACATCTCCAGGCTCAATTCATCCCAGGAGAACAGAATCTCTTAGCAGACAGCCTGAGCAGAAACATTTTAGATCCTCACGAATGGATGCTAGACACCAACTTATTCAACAGGATTACTGCAGTTTGGGGATGTCCCCAGATAGATCTGTTTGCATCCCATCTCAATCATCAGCTGCCTCGCTTTTGCACCAGGTCCTTCCACAAAACAGCTTGGAAAGTGGATGCCCTGTCCTTCAGCTGGAGAAGCCTTTCGGGATATGCCTTCCCTCCTCTTCCTCTAATTCCTCTGGTATTACTGAAGATAAAACAGGACAAGCCCAAGTTCCTCATCTTGATTGCTCCAAATTGGCCTCGACAGTTTTGGTATCCAACTTTAAAGCACCTGTTCTTGGAGCCTCCTTGGATTCTCCCTCTGAACCCTTCTCTTCTGTCCCAGCATCAGGGTCAGTTGCTACATTCCAATCCCAAGACCCTTTGCCTGGCAGCTTGGCTCTTCAAAGGAATTTGATTTCTTCTAGTCTTCCCAAACAAGTTTTGGATGTTCTTTTGGAAGCTAGACGGCGTAGCACTAGGAAATCCTATGCCTCTAAATGGAAGAGATTTTGTATTTGGATGCAGGACCGAGGCTTGGACCCACTGGTGCCTGATCTCTCTTCTATTTTGCTTTACCTTTTCAGCTTTTGTCTAATGGGCTTTCCTTTTCTTCCATTAAGATTCATGCTTCTGCTATTTCTGCTCATTTCAATACTGATCCTCCTGTTTCTTCTCATCCTTTGGTGAGACAGTTTTTGAGAGGGGCCAAGAATTTAAGACCTCCCAGGACCCCTCCTGTTCCTGCTTGGGATCTTAATTATGTTTTAGAAAAGCTTACTTTGCCTCCTTTTGAGCCTGCTGCATCTTTAGATATTAAGTTTTTATCTTGGAAGACAGTTCTTTTGTTGGCTTTGACTTCTGCCAGAAGGGTCTCAGAGTTGCAAGCTCTCATGGCTGTGGAACCATACCTTATTTTCCACCAGGACAGAGTATCCTTGAGGACCAATCCTACTTTCATGCCCAAGGTGATTTTGAAAGTGGCTTTAAATCAAACAATTCACCTTCCTACCTTCTTTCCTAATCCTCAAAATAAAGGGGAAAGGATTTTGCATTCCTTGGACTTGCACAGACAGTTACGATTTTACTTGGACAAGACTAAAGAGTTCAGAAAATCTAACCAATTGTTTGTTTCTTTTGCCTCCAGTTCTCTTGGAAAGGCTATTTCCAAACAAACTATTTCCAAATGGATTTCTTATGGAATAAGATTTTGTTACACTCATCATGGGAAACAGTTTCCAGGTACTGTGAGAAGTCATTCTACTAGAGCAGCTGCTACTTCTACAGCTTTTCTCAGAGGAGTTCCTACCAAGGATATCTTGGAAGCTGCCACTTGGAGTTCTGTGCATACTTTTTCCAAGCACTACAATCTCCCTTTGTATTCTAAGACCAGGGCAGGCTTTGCCTCTGCTGTTTTGCAGGGTCTTCTTGCTGCCCCTTCTTCTGTCTAAACCTCCTCCCTTTTTCACTGCTTTGGGATTCCACCCTACAGTTATGACTGCAACAGTGAAACACGATGAACATAGTACAGTTGTGTACACCTACCATAAATGTAGATGTTCAAGTGTCTTCACTGTTGCAGTCGGTGTTTCCCTCCCTCCTATCCTCTCTTTTGTGGTGTATTTGTGTTTCCTTGTTGGATTCATTTTTGATTTATTGGGGACTTCTGACATCTAGGGCAAGAAAGGCTAGAGAAGATGGCGTCGGCTGAGTGCTATGTACCAGAGCGTACTGACGTCAGGGTACTAGCTTGTACAGCCGACGCCGGACCCAGACTTTGGGATTCTGGCCGACCTCGGGCTGCCTGCCGGCAGGAGCACCCTACAGTTATGACTGCAACAGTGAAGACACTCGAACATCTACATTTATGGTAGGTGTACACAACTGTACTTTCTATAAGATGAAACACTTTAATACTGGTTTCATAGATTCAAAAGAGGTATTATGAACTCTTGCAAATGGACTCACACAGACCTTCTGTAGCTCTGTAGTCCCTTCTTTCTTAGCCGCCCTTTTGGACACTTAAGAGCCTGAGAAGTTGCTATCAAACTCTCAACCTTCAGACACTACAAAACCAGACATGTTTTATAAAGTTCCTGGCATCATAAATACTTTTATAAAAGTTGTCCTTCTGATTCTGTTGCTGTTTCAATGTTCACAGATAAGCCATCCAAGTTGCTTTCCTCTTCCAAACTTTTGCCTTCTGACAAAGACAGCTGTGCTTTGGAGAGGTATGGGAAAAAAGTGTATACCTTTGCTACTTTGGCTTTTATAGCCATTAATTATCAGACCCACGACTAGATATATGTTCTCGCTTGTCTCTTCCGGCTGGGGGGTGGTTTGACTGATTCAGACAGTAAGACTTTTGCTTTTTGTCTTGAGTTTTGCCTCCCATGTAGGTTATACCATTAAATGCAGCTATGATGCAGCTGATGCCTCTTCCAGGACAACCGCATCTCATTCTGTCATGAGGTAGTCTTTGTTACACCTTCAAATGTTGACTGAGGACAGTAAGGCCAAACTTTTGAATTCTCCCCTAGACAACCAGGATCTTTTTGTCACTGCTGCTGCTACAGCAGAATTGTTTAAAACACTGCAGGATAAGAGCAAGGTTATGTAAGATATGAAGCATTTTTTGTTTCCTCTTTACCTTTAGTTCCAGTTGACCTATCCTTCAAAATCTTAATTTGTCTGTAGGCAACCTAAGAGGGTTACTAAGCAGATTTTCCAAGACAAACCTACGCAAAGTTCTAGAGGCCAGAAACCTTCTTTTCCTCTCAAAATCTGCCTCTATCTGACTTCCGGCCTCCCCTTTCTTTCTAGCAGATTTCTCTGTCCGTCAGGCAAACTGTTTTCCTTTCTTGTTTGGCAGCAGATAACCTCAGACTCCCGGTTCTCTCCATCATCCAGTACTGTTATTTCATGGCTTGGAAGTCCCTTCTTCCATTTTCCAGTCTTCCTCAGCATCCTCCTTGCCAGCTTCCTCATTTTTATTTGGTTCTGCTGGATCTGGTGGAACAGGGAACCATCCGACCTATTCACTTGGCTTAGCAGAGAACAGGATTTTATTCCAGCATGTTTCAGGTTCCCAAGAAGGAGAGGTTGTGGAGGCCCATCCTAGATCTATCCCTTCTTAACACCTTTCTGAAAGATCCTTACTTCAAGATGTTGTTTCTTCGGCCACTTTTCCCTTGCTTGCTTCTCCACACTTTTCTGGTATCTCTGGAATTGAAACATCCTTAACTCAATATTCCTATTCACACTCTTTCTTCAGGAAATTATTGTTTCTCTGTTTCTTATTACCAGATGTCCTTCATGGATGCATCTGCAGTCATAACAACTGGGTTGTCCTGTCGTCAGGCAGCCCTTCGGTCGGCCGGATTCCAAAGTCTGGGTCCGGCTTTGGCTGATGTCGCACTCCACCCGACGTCATCTCTGTTGGTCTTCGGGTATAAAGGCATCAGCCGACGCCATTTTCTTCAGTCTTTCTTGCCGCGTGGCGCCCGAAGCAGAAGCTGTTTGCAAGTGCCGGTCGGTAAGATCCAGAGATTCCTACTACCGAATACTACTTCGAAGACTTCTAAAGCTAAGTACCCGTTGGGGACGTTTTCTTGCCTCAGCCGATGTCAGAAAAAGTAAACAATTGTTTAACTTGTGGGAAACAAATACCTCATAAGGATTTCCACTCTTACTGCCTACCTTGTTTAGGCCCAGACCACGACGTAGCTGCCTGTTCAGCCTGTGCTTCCTTCAACCGACGAACGCTTAGGCGTCGGTCGGAGTTTGCTGAACAGTTTTTCGCTCGATTTTGCGTACATTATGCCGTCGGATCATCCGACTACCCAAATAATTAAAACGCAAGAAAAGACCTACACTTCGGTCCGCGGTTTCGCTGAAACCACGGATAAGCAAATCATGAAGTGTCTCGGTTTCGGCCGAAACCGAGAAAACCGGTCATTCCTCAGCCGAAACCATGACTACTACCGAGGCTCCTGCTACTACAGTTGAATTGGCCTCTGAAATTTTACCTTCTACTGTGGTTTCTAGTGAGTTATCTGACACCATCCCTTTGGATGTTTCTACCCCAGCACGTGGTGCTGCTAGGCCTCCTGCAACCATGTCTATCAAGGCCTTTGCCAGGGCCAAGGCAGCAAAATCTGTTAGTACAGTGCCTGCTAAGGCCCCCTCTCACAGACACCCTTCTAGCTCTCAAATGCTTACCCTGGCAGAGGATTTGATTTCTTTAATTAGGGGATCCCAATCACACCCAGACAGGGCCTCTCAGCCTCCAGAAAAGAGACCTAGAACAGAGCCACCCCAGCAGGAAGGCTCTGATGATTCTTCGGAGGACTCAGACACCACAGAACAGCCAGAGGCTCCTTTGTCCAATTATGAAGACTCCGATGTTGATGATTCCATTCCATCCGTCTCTCCACCAGAGGAATTCTCCTTTGGGGAAACCTTACATGCCATGAGAGAACAATTCCAATGGCAAGAACAGGATTTCTCAGACTCAAGAAAAAGGCTTAGAACCTTTCTGCACCTGCCGCAACACAGGCCCTTAGCTATACCTCCAGTTTTGCTTGTTGTGGATGATGCATTTAATGACGTTTGCACTGCACCTGATTCCTTACCCCCAGCTCCTGCCAAAC
The DNA here is from genome assembly GCF_019279795.1 of Protopterus annectens. Classification (NCBI taxonomy): domain Eukaryota; kingdom Metazoa; phylum Chordata; order Ceratodontiformes; family Protopteridae; genus Protopterus; species Protopterus annectens. Next base: position 785,719,430 of record NC_056744.1, read on the forward strand.
CAGACAGATTTTACAGGGTGCCTAACACTCATCACCACCTTTACAAGGCCCCACTTGCAGACCCTGAGACTATTTCCCAGGGGCCTAAGGCAGTAGCCTCTTCCTCTACAAAAACCCTCTCCCTTCTGAAAGGGAAGCCAGGTCATTAGACAGATGGGGCAAAAAAGTTTACACATCCGCCACTCTTTCAGCTAGAGCTTTAAACTGTCAGTTTCACATGATTCAATACCAAGAGTTTATGCTTGATCAGTTGTCTAAGAAACTTTCCTCTGAAGAAACCTTAGATAAGAAATATGTCTTAGAAATGGTGAATAACATACAGCAGGTTAGTAACCATTCTTTGAAATGTGGCTATGATGCACTGGAGGCTTCATTTAGATCAGCCATGACTGGCACAGTGATAAGAAGGCATGCATGGTTGAAAGAACAAGTCCTGCGGATCATGTAAAGCAAAGTTGTTAGATGCTCCTATGAATAAGGACAATCTATTTGGTACTTCCGCTCAACAGGTAATGAAGAAAATGGAAGAGAAGGCAAAATCTGTACAAACAGTTAAGGATTTCTTACAGGTTCAGCCCCCTCGGTTTAGCAGAAACTGGCCTGCCAAGAATTGGTCCTTTCCAGACTCCTCAAAGACCCAAAGAGGCAAGTATAGACGCTCTAGAGGCAGAAACCAATCCAGAGGTAGTGCCTACAGAGGACGACAGTGGCAAGGTAACAACCAGAGGCACTGACACAAACACTGCCACTGCAGGAGGACAATCACAGTGACTTGGCTCTGACACCGCCTACCAGAGAGCAAATAGCAGCACCTTTAGGCGGAAAGCTAGCCTTATTTTCAAGAAATTGGCACTATATCACAAAGGACAAGTGGATTTTAAAAACCATAGACCAAGGCTACAGGTTCCACTTCCACACCTTACCAGTAAACAGTGGAATGCCAAATTTACCACCAACTCAAAAAAACAGAAGCTCTAAACCAGGTAATTCAGCTAACCAACATGAGAGCTGTGGAGAGAGTACCACAAAATCAACAGGGCAAAGGATTTTACTCCAGACTCTTTCTAGTCCCAAGAAAAGAAAAGACTTGGAGACCCATTCTCGATCTGTCCGTCTTAAACATCATCGTCCCAAAATTCAAAATGCTGACCCTACAGCAACTTCTTCCCATGCTGGGCAAGGAGTGTTGGCTGGTGACTCTAGACCTCAAGGAGGCATACCTGCACGTCCCCATTCGACCAAATTGCAGAAGATACCTCAGATTCCTTGCAGGATCAGAGCATTATCAATTCTCAGCATTGCCCTTTGGCTTATCTACTGCGCCCAGAGTATTCACAAAATGCCTGGCATCAGTAATTGCTCATTGCAGGCTACAGGGAATCCAAATCTATCCATACCTGGACGATTGCCTGCTACAAGCGGACAACAAAGACAAGCTGACAACAGATTTACAAAGGGTCATTTACTTGTTACAAGCCCTGGGATATACAGTCAATCTAAAAAAGTCAAGGCTGATTCCATCCCAGACAAGAACTTTCTTGGGTGCAGAATTGGATACAGTAAAACAAATGGCATTCCTGACTGCAGAAAAACAAGAACAACTTCCTCATTACTTCTTGGCATTAACAAAGCAGAACAAACTAACAGCAAGAAAAATACTGCAGGCCTTGGGATTCATGGCATCATGCATAATCCTGATTCCTCATGCAAGACTGCATATGAGAAAGCTACAGTGGTACCTAAAAAACTTATGGCCTCAGCACAGCCACAGCCTAGAAACCGAAATACCGCTAATCCCATGCCTAAAACAAGAATTCCTATGGTGGGCCCAAGCATGCCAGGCAAACCTAGGCTTGCCCTTCCACAAAGGTCAAGCGAACCAGATCATCACAACGGACGCCTCAGACCTAGGTTGGGGGGCACACATGCTGGACAAATGCATACAAGGATTGTGGACTCCAGACCAGCTGCACCTGCACATAAACCAAAAGGAAATGCTGGCAGTACAACTAGCAATCCAGAAATTCAAACCTTTCCTAAAAGAAGGTCATTTATTGATAAGGACAGACAACACCACAGTCATGTGGTACATCAACAAGCAAGGGGGCACTCATTCTTACCCCCTATGCAGAATGACTCTGGACCTTTGGAACATGGCACTGAACTACAACATCCAGTTACAGGCAACCTTTGTGCCAGGAAAAGAAAATACACTAGCAGATATGTTAAGCAGAACCACATCGAATGCTCACGAATGGATGCTGCACCCGGACATATTCAAGGCCATCACAAGAAAATGGGGAATACCACAAATAGACCTGTTCGCATCCCCACTCAACCACCAACTCAGGAAATTCTGCACAAGGACGTGCCACCCTCTTGCATGGAAGGTGGACTCCCTTTCCTTCAGTTGGAAAGGCCTGACAGCTTATGCCTTCCCACCTCTTCCTTTGATACACAAGGTACTGCTGAAAATCAAAGAGGAACAACCAAGGATAATCCTGATAGCTCCAAATTGGCCAAGACAACACTGGTATCCCTTGCTCAGGAGCATGTCTCAGGGGAGAATGTGGCCAATACCTCTGATGCCCTTGACGTTAACTCAGAACAAATACAACATCCTGCATCCAAACCTAAAAACCTTACAACTGACTGCCTGGAACATCACTTAAGAACAACCAACCCAGATTTATCCCAAAGGGTTAAAGACATTATACTTGAAGCCCGCAGACCTTCAACAAGAAGGAACTATGCAGGAAAATGGAAAAGGTTTGCCACTTGGAGTGCTGAAAGAGGAAAAGATGTGTCAAACATAGACATTGCTAACATCCTGGAATACTTGGCAGAGCTTCTACACACAGGCCTGTCCTATTCCTCCATCAAGATACATGCATCAGCTATCTCTGCGGAATACAGCTATGATCCGCCTGTCTACTCACATCCTCTACTCAGGCAATTCCTCAGAGGAATCAAGAATGTAAAACCTCCTAGGAAACCACCACTGCCAGCATGGGACTTAAATTTTGTACTAGAAAAATTGACACTCCCACCATTTGAACCAGCAGGAACAGCGGATCTTCAACACTTATCATGGAAAACTGCTTTCCTCCTGGCAATTACTTCAGCAAGAAGGGTTTCAGAACTCCAGGCCTTAATGGCAGTACAACCCTTCCTGATCTTCCATCAAGATAGAGTCTCCATGAGAACTAATCCTACATTTATGCCAAGGTGGTATCCAGAGTGTCCTTAAACCAGGCAATCCACCTACCTACCTTCTTTCCCAACCCACAGAACAGGGGGGAAAGACTACTACATACTTTGGATGTACATAGACAGTTACGCTACTACCTGGACAGAACAAAAGAAAACAGAAAGACTGACCAGCTGTTAGTGGCCTATGCACCAGGAAGGGAAGGAAAAGCAATTTCCAAGCAAACAATCTCCAAATGGATCGGAAATTGCATAAGATTCTGTTACTCCCACCATGGGAAACCAATGCCACAGAACATAAGACCTCATTCAACAAGAGCTACAGCCACTACCACAGCATTCTTACGAGGAGTGGCAACCAAGGACATTATTGAGGCGGCTACTTGGACCTCCGTGCATACATTTGCCAAGCATTACAATTTACCTCTATATTCCAGATCCCGAGCAGGGTTTGCCACTGCTGTACTGCAAGGGATCCTGACTACACCATAATTTTTACTTATTTTTCCTCCACCCCTAGTTTAGCTATGGTATTCTACCCAGTTGTTATGACTGCAGATGCATCCATGAAGGACATAGTACAGTTTTGTACCTACCATAAATGTAGATGTCCGAACTGGATAGCATCTGCAGTCAGGATTACCCACCCTCCTTCCCCTCTGTGGTACTCCTAGGGTATTTACACCCCTAATAGCTAGCTGGGGGGGGGTCTCTTATGGTGTATTTGTTTGTATATATGTACATACATGCTTATTTTTGGTACATGCCTTCTTCCTTGTCTGCATACATTGGCATTTATCCAAATTTTAGCCTTCCAAGAGGGCCACTGGCATCTGGGGCAAGAAAAACTGAAGAAAATGGCGTCGGCTGATGCCTTTATACCCGAAGACCAACAGAGATGACGTCGGGTGGAGTGCGACATCAGCCGAAGCTGGACCCAGACTTTGGAATCCGGCCGACCGAAGGGCTGCCTGACGACAGGACAACCCAGTTGTTATGACTGCAGATGCTATCCAGTTCGGACATCTACATTTATGGTAGGTACAAAACTGTACTTTCTCTGCTTTGGCTTGTGGTCTTTCTACAGCTGTGAGGGTATTTACCAAATGTCTGGCCCCTGTGGTAGCCTTCTGCACACTTCAGGGAATTCAAATATTCCCTTATATGGACGACCTCCTAATTCAAACTCCCTCTTAACAGCTCTTGCTTAAACATCTACACTTCAGTATGCTTTATCTGTGCATTGTTGGGTTCACCATCAGTCTTAAAAAGTCTGTGCTGACTCCCTCTCAGGGCCAAGTGTTTTTGGATTGCAGAATTCAGAGCATCCCAAAGTTTGCTTGCCTCCTGCCTCCCACGGTCCTCCCTCTAAGTGCTTTTTTTTCTAGTCTGTTCTTCCTCTTTTATCCATTCCTGAAAGAGAATTCCTCCTAGCCCTGGGGTACATGGCATCCACCATTCCCATGGTTCCTTTTGCCAAAATCCATATGAAGAAATGTAAATGGTATTTCAGGACTGTTTGGCTTCAGCGCTGCCACCCTCTGGAATGTCAGGTCCCCCTCTTAACTTGTCTTAAGCTTGAACTCTGCTGGTAGATTTATCAGATTTTCCTAAATCCAAGAATTCCTTTTCAGGTTCCTCTCCCTACTGAGGAGATGTACACAGATGTTTCCAATAAAGGTTGGAGAGTTTCTCCCTACCAACCTGAAAGTATAGGGTCTTGCCTCATCAACAGCTGTCAAAAAATATCAACATCAAAGAGATAAAGGCCCTAATCCAAGCTCTTCAAGCCTTTTACTCCCTTTGATTTCCACGTCTTCTATAGGTTTTTTACAGACAATACTACCGTCATATGGTACTTCAACAAACAAAGGGGTACAAAGTCTTACCTTCTTTGCAGGTTGGCTGTTCAGGCTTGGGATTTTGCTCTCCAGCATCACCTGGTTCTTCAAGCAGTTTACATCCTTTCAGAGTGCAGTCTAGTAGAAGTCTTTCAGTAGGTCCAGAGCACATCCTTATGAATGGATGCTTCACAAGAAGGCATTTCTGGATTTTGTACATCAGTGGGGTGCTCTTCAAGTAGATCTTTTTCCCTCCTGTCTGAACAGACAGTTTCCCTAGTTCTGTTCCAGAGTGCCAAGTTTTCTGGTTTGAAATGTGGAGGTTGTTATCTTTTTCTTGAAAGGTGATGTTTCTGTATGCCTATCCTCCTCTCCCTTTACATCCCAGGATTTTGCACAATATCATGTGGGACAAACCCAGAATCTTGCTGGTGACTCCCTTTTTGCCCAGACATCACTTGATTCCCCATTGTCTTTCACTTGGCCAGGGACAATCAATCGTCACAAGTTAATTCAGAGGCTGAATCTTCTCACACAAGATAAGGGCTCTGTCATTGAATCTCACTTGTTCAAAGTTCAGCTGACACCTGGGGTATTCCGAGTAGGTGATTTTGGTTTTCCAGGAGACCAGAAAACCCTTCACTAGAAAATCCTATGTAGCTAAATGGAAGAGTCTTTATATTTGGTGTCTCAAGTATGACCTGCCCCCCTCCCCCACTAATTATATAAGCCAACTCCAAGATCATACTACAGTGAGGAAAGGGCAAATTTTCCGATCTTCACTCTACAGCAATCTCACAAAAAACACATTGATGAACAGCATTTCCTATATTAAAGCCGTTCAGTCATCAGCCTCTTCGATTTTGTAATAGAAACCCTACCCTATTGAGGAACAAACATTTTCCAACAGGGTGTTGATGTACGGGGAGAGCCCATTGAAAACAAGTCTACATCTTTATGATGGCATATTAAGCAGTCATGAAGCATGGATGGGGAGAAAACAAATGACCACCATGTTTTTTTAAACTTGCTAAATGTGGCTAAAATGCCACAGTTTAAAGTGGCTGTAGGATATGTAATGGTTGAGGAATGTACTTTACATCTACAGTATAGCACAAAAGGTTGACAGAGCTTGAATAAACAAAATGAAACATATTTAACAAAAGTAACTTCAGCAGCAGTTACAATAGCGTGTTATTTTCTATGACCTTGTTAACCGCCGCACTAGCCAGTGGTTAATGAGTGTAGGAAGAAAACATAATTAATGCAACAGCAACAAAGATGGATGGATGTGAGCAGGCACGTATGTGCTGACATGTGCCTAAGAGTGAAAAAGGCTGTGTATTAAGAGGGGGATGCAATGCTGCACTGTGTGCATTATTTCTATTATTTATTTCTTCATTAACTTGATCACAATAACACGTGAGGTGTACACAGTTAAATAAATGTCTGTTACTGCTTGGGTCCATTTTTGTAACTTTATTTAATGTTTGTGTGTCTGTCTGCCCTATGCATGTGTGTGTGTGTGTGTGTGTGTACATACCCCCTGGGGGCATGTGGCTGAATTTCTTTGTGTGTGAGAAACCCTTTCGTTGGCTATGCATCTGTTTGTGTGTGTGTGTGTGTTACTGCAAGTATATGTTAAGTTTTAGATGTGCAAAACATTTTCCAACAATTAAATAGCCTATAGAAACTTTAAAAGTATTTTACATAAAATTGTGTGTATACTAATATTAACACAAATACAAAGCAATTTAACAGCTAATTTTCAAAGTGCAGTAATGCCTGACACAATGGACATTATGGGAAAATACCCGACCTTCCAGGGAATGAGATGATAGTCTGTGGCGTCATGCCTCTGAACATCCCTGGACGGTCCTTTTTCCTTGTAAATCCTACCCTGTCAAGCCATTATTGCTTACATGCACCCTTCTTAATCTAGTATTGGTGGATGCTCTAAAAACCTGGAAGATACTTTTGAATGATGAGGGAGCAAGGGTATGTTTCCTAAAAGAATGTTTTTCTACAGAAATGTTAGGAATTTGTAGGCATATATTGTCGTAAATAGGTGAGAACATGAAAATAGGAAAGCTGAAATGCTTCAAGTGCTGTCATTGTAGCATCTGTAGATATATATATATATATATATATATATATATATATATATATATATATATATATATATATATATATATATATATATATATACATATATATATATATAGGAAGAAAAAGTAGTTAACATCAAAGGGGTCAGATATTATGTATATTTTTCACGTAGCACTAATAATGTTTATTGAATTAAGTGCAACTGTTTACAAAATACGTAGTATATTGGGAAAACTACTGGAAACTTTGACAAGAATTTGAGCATCTGAGAGATTTCATCTTGGTTCGCCTTTCATTTCAGCTGATAAACATGAGTATGACGCAAAAATAGAATGTATGTTGATTTGTAACACCATAATTTTGGTGGTGGCAGTGTATAAAGTATTATACTATGCACCCTAAGGATTTGAACAGCACAGGCAGTAGCCAACACATGGAACCAATGATAAAGTAATATTTATTGAGGTACTAGGTGTGCGAAACGGACCAGTTTTGCCCATTGTATAGGTTTCCACATTGTATACAAGCATGAGTAACCAGATTTAAATTCTCTTATCCCATCACTTGATTGAAAAAGCAGGTACAAACATATAAGCATTTAGAATAATTTTTGTTGCAGCCTAATGTCCTTCAATGTAGTGCAAAAAATATAGGTACATACACTCTCACCCCCTTTTCCCCCAGTGTTACATGATGTCCGGAGTACCACATCGATATTAGTCAATGTGATCAAATCATGTAGATCCACTGTTTACACTGCCATGTGGCTAGCCCTGACAAGGACACACACATACACTCATTGCTTCAGTGACTGAAAAATGCCAAGGCATTGTAAAAATGTGTCTACATGTATAAAGTGTGTGTGTGCCATCGCGCTCAACCTTCCATCTCCAAAATGTGGAACACTACGTCTCATAATGTGGAATGCATGGCCAAAATGATGAACTTTTGCTAACAGCTTCAACCAGAAAACTCACAAAATGGCTAAAATGCATTACTTTATTATTGTAAAACCCTCTTTTGATGAACTAATATGATTCAGTTTTATCTACCATCGATATCAGAAAAACTCTTGAGTGAATGTTTGAGACTGACCCTTTCAGTGTGAAATTGTAAGGAACATTGGCTTAAGACTCAAAATGAGGAACGGTCCTCATAGCAAGGTACACTTGAGGTATGGTGTGCCCCTGCTTATATTCTTGTGCTGGATCTGCAAACAAGCTGGTTGCCACTGCTGGGAAAAAAAATGGGACGTTGCTGCCCCCTACTGGACAAATACATAATTAGTCCAAATACTAGATGTGAGTATACATGCATCCAGTGAGTCATGGAGACTAGGTTTGATCAGTACAGTTGTATTAACTGTCCAGTGCTTTTTTTCTTAGTTTGTAAAGCAGTTGTCCTGCCAGGGTTACCAGCACCCAAAAAACAAATGTCAGTGCCAAGTAGAGGTTAAGAAGATTGCACACACAAGCGAATAAACACAGATTTGGCATTAGTGTGATAGTGTACATTTGTAAAGGGCATTCCCCTCACATTTGCACTGTGTGCTTATATGTCCATTTCCTTTCATTAAGCATATGGAAAGTTTGTTCTATGTAAAATGCTCCTCACTTACTTTGTGTTCAGATAAATGATACTTTTAGTGGAGCAAGTATTGAGGGATTTAATCTCAAAACTAATAGCTATATTCACAGTTGCAAATTGTTTGAACAATATTCTTACAGACTGTAGAATTACCATGCACCTTACTACCCTTTAACTTAATTAATGGTGTTCTAATTAGCCTCTTGTATTTATGTTTACCAAATTACTGAAATCAATATCTACCCTATTTATAACCAAACTTGCATTCCTGAGTTAGACTTGAACTCATAATATTAATACTCAGCAGACTGGGACAATGTTTAGAAGTAATCTCCCTTTTTTGAAATGAGTTATTCTCAAAAGCAGTAATAAACCTGACACAGTCCTGTGTGTCTCCCACTTGGATTATCCAATTTGACTAAACTGCAACCATTCAGGCAAGGGTACAGTCCAAGCTTTTCTTTAATCCTACCCAACAATTTTCTGTCATAACCATGATATGCAAAACTATTTGAACCTGGAAACTAGCTAGGTGGTGCAGAGAGAGAGAGAAGGAGCCCGGAGTGCAACTCAGACAACCAAGGACTGATTAGTGTCCCTGGCACTGGAGGAGCCAGGCAGACTGAGGGTGGATTAAAGGGGTATTGTATGTTCACCTCTTTCTATTGATGCCAGTGGTTGTGCTCATCTGGGAAGCACATGGGTATGATTCTTCCAATGCAGGCCAGGGAGCCTTTGTACCATCCTTTGAGATTTGCATGTGTAAGGGTGCTTGCTGGCATTTGCCCTTTGTGAGATTGAGGGACTACGCAGTATTGTTACTCATTACACTATGTTTTGCTTTTACCCTGATAGCCAGGCATAAACAAGGATTTAAGTCTTAAAAAAAAAAAAAAAGAAAGAAAGAAAAATCAAATAACTCCTAATGGCAACCTAAATGCTGACTGCGATCAGCCAACTCTCACATGAGATGGGACCATTGAATGGGTCATTTGGACAAGAGGGATGCTACTAACTGGAGGCAGCAGTGGCCAAAAGGGGGGAAAATTAACTGATATCATGTAATGCAATTAGTCTAGATACTTAAGCAGTTAAATAACTGGATAACTGTAACAACCAAGGAATATGTTGCATCCTGATAACCATACGTACAAGTTTATACTGCATTTTGCACTTTTAAACTGTATTTTTGCAAAATTGCTGATTTGTTGCACTTTTGTCTGCTGTAGTATAGACTAGATTAAGACCCGAGTCTGGTTCTGTTTGTTAAATTGAGCACTAAACCAGGCTGTCTTCTGTTGGAGAGGGCCCCTCTTTTTTATTGGTTAAATTGTTGCTCACTGTTGCTACATAAGCCCTGCATTTGTGTGGGTTTGCACTTGTTTTAACACAGCCCCACAGAGTTAGGCAACCAGCCACTGCTTGGCTGCATTCAGCTGTTTACACGTAACACTCCTCCATGCATCATTGTGCACTACCGTGCAGTATAGGTGTAACCATTGGTGGTTATAGACACACAAACTTCAGCAGATACATTTTCCTTTAGTAGCTGCCCGTGATCCATCTGAGAAGTCCTTAAATTACGCTTAGCTGCTCAGAGAGCACCTCAGCTGCACTTTTGCACCTTAAACAGTCCCCAAACCACCAAGTCTACAATAGTCTCATAACATTTAGAGACCCCCCGCTAGTATAGACCCTTTATAGAGCACCCGGTAGTATAGACCCCTGTTTAGAGCACCCAGTTATACTACACCCCTCCATTTTCTATCCCCATTGTGAAAACGGGATTTAACCTAGCATTATGGATGGTCAGTTTGATTGACATTGCTATCCTGAGGCAGTGTGCCAACTGCCTTATGTACACTGACAACCCTCTACTCCTAAATCACCCAAGTACAATTTGTGAGAGATTCATCTCCACTAAGGATCTGGAATTCTTGCTCTCTCTTCCACAGAACAGTAACACTGAACAGGTTGTCGGCTCACACTCTACACTTCCTACGCAAACCATGCACTCAACATTCACAACAGCGCAGAGGTACTCACCAGAAACCCACTTAAACACCAGAGACCTTCTGAACACAAGCTGCTACACCTAATACATCACCTACAGCACTCAGTACACATAACACAAGCACCAGTGTCTCGCCAAATAAACCCCTAAGGCAAAGCACATTTAAACTGAATTTTTAGTCATATGTCCCACTCACCAGGCTGAACAAGGAGAAGGTTGCAGTCAGCTGTCTGTTGGGTGCCAGGATCCATCAGATCATACATTGTCTCAAGAACCTCAACAAGTACCGTTATGATGCTGTCATAGTTCATATTGGTGTGAATGACTTGAGACGTACCTCACTGGACTGTATGAATAGAGACATGATTGAGGTCTATGAATGTGTCCCAGGCATGTAAGTTCCTAGCCATGAACAGCATCCTACCATCACCTAGGATGATACCACAATATTAACAAAAAATGATTGACTTCAACAATTGTTTTAATTTCTGATGTCATTCTAAGGGGATCCAGTTTCTATCAGCCTGGGATGACATGGTTAATGGACCACACTGCTTTGTCAGCGATGGACTTCATCTGTCACCTGTAGGCTTTCGGTTACTGGTTAAGGCACTTGCCTTCCTCATAGTGCTTTTTTTTAGGCGAGGTCTGAAGAACAAAATTTCTGAAGTGAAAATATCACTCTCAAATAAATTAAAGTTATGCTGCTAAACACTAGGAGTTTAAATCAGAAACTGCACTATCTGGAAGGACTCCTGTCCCTGGAGGATGTTGATGTCTGTGCAGTCACAGAAACTTGGTTCAGGGCCGCAGAGAGTACCCTGGCCTTGCAAGGCTAGACTTGGTTCAGGGCCAAAGAGAGTACCCTGGCCTTGCAAGGGTACAATGCCTTCCACACTTTGACTGCAAATTGGGATGTGTGAGAACCTAAGAAGGAGGATTATATATCTTTATCAAAGATAAAAACACCTCTAGACTTGTTAGGCAGGAAAACTCCATAGAGTTGTTGCAAGTTCAACGAACTGTGGGTAAGACCCTCATTCAAGTTATTGTTGGCTATAGACCCCCTTCAATGAACCAAGATACTCACGCTCTTTATTTGGACCTACTTGAGTCCATCAGATTACACCCAAACAATCTAGTCATGGACAGTTCTAGCCATCAATTGACTGGAGTACCAACATGTGGACTTTAACACTGCTATGGAACAAATTGTACGCAACTCCACAAGGGGCTCAAATATTCTCAACCTAGTCCTCACCAACATGGGTGACTGTTGCACCACCAGAAGTATAGGACCCTAACTTGGTAAATCTGATCACAATTGGGAACGTGGCCAAGATGGTGAACTGGTAGCAGTATATTCTCTTAACTCTCTTTCCTTAATACTATTTCTGACAGGAATTTCAAGAAATGAGAAACAATTTGAGGATTATTCTACCATCAATCAGCTTCTAATACCTTGCAGCATATACAGAAGAACTCTTTTGTTATCTGACATCAAAAAGTCCTGTCAAATTAAGCAGCAGAAAACAAACACCATCAGCACTTCAGAATGAGTTATTTAAAGAACTCATCACAGAACTCTTCTCTTAAGAAGGAACTACAGTCAGTTTTATCTAATATCCAGGATTTGTCACTAAAAATTGACAAGATTGACAATAAATTGGACACTTTTAAAGATAAATGTTCCCAGCAACTGGAACAACTTCAAGAAATACTTATGCAACAAAAAGGACAGATATCAGCTATGGATCAATCACTAAATGACATAGACTTGACTCATGGGAGACCACCACCAAACAGAGTTCTTATTAAAACAAAATACATATCTACTGGAAAAGACGATTTAAAAACAGAACAAGTAGGAACAACATCCGCATATAATGGGCTACCTGAGAAAAGTGAAGGAGACAACTTAATTAACTTTCTCATCCTGGATTCCTGACCTACTGAAATTACCTGAAGCACTTTCATATGGCATTGCCCCACAGATCATTAACAGCCTTAGGAAATATCTCTGCATCAAAAAATGACCAAGATCCATAATTATAAAACTTTTCTCTAGACAAGATAAAAAAAGCTTATACTAAGAAATGCCTGGGCTAACTCGCCTGTTAAATTTCAAGATGCTTTAATCAGATTTGACATTGACTACTCCACAACTGTGGTCTCTAAGACAAGAGAATTTCTACCTCTAATAAAAGCTCTAAAAACGAAACTGAAAACACATCTACCATTTCCAGCAAGACTGAGAATCTTCCTGTCAGAAGGAAAAAAAATATTTGAAACAGTGGAACTAGCAACAAAATTCCTTTCTAACAACACTGTTTTAACTCAAGAGGAAGCAATGGACTGGGCAAACAGTACACCAAAAAGAATTGGAGAAAAATAAAAACAACTGGAAAACTGTAGAACAAAAGAAAAAAAACTGAAGGACAAATATATACGATACATATATTTCAAAGATGCTAAGACAATAAACCAAAAACTAAGCTTTCTGTTATGAAAGTCATCTATTAAAACAGGTACATTTTACAGTTATTCATTTACTTACCTAAAACTAAAAAAAAAAAATATTCTTATCTATGAAGTATTTATAGAAGTAATACAAAAAAATGATGATGAAAGGTAACCATATAGCTTAATTTTGAAATGCAGTCTATATAAAACAGCTATACTAGAATGTCTAGACTAATCACTAAAATTGTAAAATGCTCTGAGTGAAATGTTTATTGAAAAGAGTTTTACTTGGCTGTCAATTTGTTGAAGCATACCAATATTTAAAACTGACTTCAGTTAATATTGTTCTTTTATCATAGTATGACAGCAAATAGTCCACAGATCTGGTAATTAATTTTCAAGAGTAAATAAAATGAACACTTTAGTCTTACAATAATTTATCATATATTAACAAAGTTAAGTTTGTCCTTAGTACATTAGTAAAACTTAATGATCTTATATAAGTTGCTTTGATTATTATATTAGAGATGTTTAGTTATTAAAAATGTATGGGTTACAGTAGTTTTATTTTAATTTAGCAGTTCCATACGTGGATCAGATTTTCCAACTTCTCTGGGGCTATTTCATAATGTTTCACTAGTGTCTGTTATACGGGAATGAGATGGTGCATTTTTGTCTGAGTGAGGTCTAAATTTATTTTTTTTTTAAATGCTTCGTTTGTCCCCCAGGGAGTTTATTGTTGCCTTCTAAATGAGATCGCTGGAGAGGTTTTGTGTTCAGTGACAGGATGTGCATGCAAGGGTTTTTTTATTATTGTCATATAAGCCTGTGTTTGGAACAGTTAAATAAATCTGGTGTATATTGAGCTGGTTTTCCTAAGTGTATGAGTTGCTGTAAATTATTGGCTCGAGCCTTACCTTCTCTTTGAAGACTAAATTCTTCAATTCACTTCACGTGAACCCACGAGCCTGTTCACGTATAAACCATTATTCTTAATGCTCAGGCTCTAGCTGGAGGCACTCTGCTGACATAGTAGTCGCACAATGACTGATGTCAGTCACCAGTTCAAAGGGCACAGAGTAAGGAAGAAGAAAAAATGGCTCCAAGCGAGCTTAACAGAAGTGCACCAGCAGAAAATTAAAAAAAAAACTGGTGATATTTTTATTCATTTTTTTAAATTATTTTTCATTTTCTGGGCAAGTCCTTTATCATACTTCTCACGTGAACTTCATTACGAGGAATGTTCCTCATTTGAGGTCCTAAAACATTCATGTTACTCAAAGTTACACATTGAAGATATGTCTTGCGCATTCGGTATTACATATTTATTTAACTGATATCCATGATAAAAAAGCAGAATCATATTAATTCACCAAAATAAGTTTTTATATGTGAAAAAGTGGCACATTCTATCCATTTTATGAGCTTCTCAGGTGATGTCATTGGTGGACAGTTGCCCATTTGTCACACATTATAAGTAGTAGTGTTCCTCATTTTGGAGATGGAGGGTTGAGAGTTATGTCACCAATTTTCACACAATGTGGTATCTGGATTTTGGTTAGGATACTCCGTAAGCAAAATAGCTCCCATGAGACCTTTTGATAAAGTAATACATCTAGAATAAATGTCAGTGACAGAATATTCATTGCATGTGTATCTCTTTAGGCAGTCATTACCATTTAACAATATATATTGTATTACATTTTGTACTAATCTCTGTTCTACTTTTATTGCCCTTTCATACATTTTATGTGTACAGTTTTTGTTCTGTCTGGATCTCTGCATCTGCCATGCGTTTCGACCAAGATTCAGAAAGAGCTCTCTGTTCTTAAAGAAACTGCTGTGGCCAAAAATTTCAATTTCCATGATTGTGGGAAATACAAACTAACAGGGGTCTAGCCCAAAACTTATAGTTTGTACCTAAGCCTTATTTTGACGCACTCACCACACTTTTCTAAAAATGTATTCACTCTTATGTTGCTGCCCCAAAACAAGTTAGAAAAGGACATTACTTTCAATTGTTCCTAACTGTAACTATAACAAGCCTAGTATTTATTTAAAGCTGATTTCTATTTGTACAACACTGTATAGTAGACATTAGTTTACATGGTTTTAAATATTCTGTGCTGTTTGCATTTATAACGTTTCTAATAGATGCTCAAAAGAAGAAGGAAAAAGAGAAAACAAGTACTCACTTGAGTACACTGAGAATGCCTAGCTACACTCTTTATAACCATACCATGTACATCTTAATGTCAAGTTCTTAAAAGTACTACTACAAATCTGTAATAATTAATATATAACTATTTCTCTGTACGATTTTAAATATTGTACAGTTAGTAACCCCTCTATACTTAGATGTATGGATAACAATTTAGTAGATTCTGAGATTTTATCTTTCATCAGCTTTTGGTTTCCCATTTAAGAGGCATTCGGCCACATAGTCTAGCAGTACTATTAAAGTACATATGAAACACCCACACATGCGCAAGCACATACATGAAGTGAATGGCACACAAGAAACACCTAGTATACCTCCCACCATTAGTGCACATTTATCCTTAAATTTCAAGGAAGGCAGCAGTACAACAGAGCTGGGCCAGTTAAGAAAAATATTTTGGAAATAGCTGTGTATATTCATATATAAACATACATTTAAAAATGGAAGGTTAAGAATACTAAAACAATCAAGAAACTAGGAACCTTAATGATGTGCAAAATTTATAAATTATAAATAAAGAAAGCAGTTGATACATAGAGATAGCACTAGTAACATCCCACCTAAAGCAACCAAGCAGATAGTCGTAATGTACTAATATACCTTGACTGCAAGCATAGGGCATTGTTTTCTTTGTCCTACTGGGATGTTGATATTTATTATTCTAATAACCTGATTTGCTACTGGATTGACTGCTTGATTAAGGCACTTGTGTTAACGTACCTTTCATTTTTAACATTTCATGATTATATTGAATTTAAACTTGTAACATAAAATCTAACGCTAAAATTGATTTTCTTATTTTCCTGTAACAGTTATTACTTCATAATAAAACAGTACTAAAGCAGTGCAGGAACTGGATTGAGTTCACAGATCTAAATATAGATAGATATCAACTAATATAAATGACTATACTTTATATATTAACAATGACAACTGCAATGACAAAATACAAAGGTACAAAGCTGTGTTATAGTATTCTAAGTTGTGATTTAAGTTTAACTACGTCTCACCTGCAAAGTTTGAATATATTCCTGTGATAATTCACTTTGATACCTAAGAACTCAAAGATGTTTACAAAGTATTTCCTAACTCAAATGGTTATTTGAATGAGTATTTGAATTAGAATTAAATATTATGCCTTTAATTTATGCAGATTATATTTAATTATAACAAAATTTGTAAGAGTTAATGTAACCAATGAGGTAAAGAGCATTTGGTTTACACATATTAGGCAGTGTTGGTTTGCTTGGGTAGTTCTACTAGTCAGGCAAGAGGTTTATCGCCTCGTAGTATTGAGTAATTTTTTTTTTTTACATTAGAACTTTTGAGTTCATAAGTTTTTTTTTTTAATAGTTTGGTGTCTATCAGAAATGTACAGAAATTGTATAAAAGAAAATATTTGAGCTATTTTCCAAATACATATTTAATAGTCAGAGTTATAAATATATACTGTTATACACTTTCAAATATAGATTAAAAATATGAAGTGTTTATCTATCAATGTTAATGGTCTGAACAATAGCATTAAAAAGAGAAGTTTATTTAAATACATAAATCTACATAAACCTCAATTAGTATTTCTACAAGAAACACACCTCCTGGACAAGGATATAAATAATTCAAATATCAATAATTACACAGTTTTAGTGAGTTCCCAATTTAAATAGAAAAAGAGAAGAGTAGCTATTTTACACAGTAACACAACAAGTACACCTAAAATAATTTACACTTATGATTCATCTGGTATGTTTTGCCTAGTATCCGTTGAAGTAAATATGAAAATCTACACATTAATCTATATTGGAGTTAAGACCGTTAATTATCACTTTGAAGACATAATACATTTAACAAAGGGTAGTTTAATATTAGCAGGAGATTTCAACTATAACAGATGATAAAGATACAGATTAAAAAACTAAAAGAAGAAAATCTCCCACATCAAAGGCACTTTTAAAATTTACAGATACAGCATGCATAAAGGATATTGGTGAATTTGTGGGCTCAAATTCACTATTTTTTACTTTTTATTCACATAGACATAATTCTCATTCTAGAATTGATCGTCTAAGGCCAGCTTTGAGAGAAAAATTGCACAGGACACTAAGGATAATCACAAGGCTTTCTTTAGTTATGTTAGGAACCTGGGTGGTAATTCCCAGATATGCTCAGAATTAGTCCAAAATGACAAAAAATACACCGAACCCACAGACATTGCCAACATCCTAGCTGACAGGTTCAGCGCAAACTCCCACCAAAGGGCAAATATCTATCCCAGCAGAGTGCTGCCCCTGACATCTCAGATGCTCAGGTAAGAGCCGCCCTCTCCAAAGCAAAAAACACAGCATCAATGGGACCAGACGGTGTCCTGGGCTGCGTCCTACATGAACTCCAAGAAGAGCTAAACCCAAACATAAAACTACTGTTCAATCTCAGCCTTACTACAGGATATGTACCCAAAGAGTGGCGTACAACAACTGTGGTCCCTCTCCACAAAGGTGGTGCCTCAATGGATCCTGGAAACTATCGCCCCATAAGCCTGACTAGCTTGGTCTGCAAAGCTATGGAAAGGATCATCATGGATCTCATAAATAAAGATATTGGGGACCTACAGACACTGGATCCTACCCAGTTCGGCTTTAAGGGCAGATCCTGCCTCTTAAACCTGGTTGATTTCTTTGAAACAGTCACCAAGGCCATTGACGAGGGGAAGGTGGTCCACACAGCCTACCTGGAGCTCGCAAAAGCCTTTGATACAATACTCCACTCGGGCATTATAGATAAGCTCAGCAGCTTAAATATAAACCCCTATGTCACTAGATGG
>NC_056744.1:785742695-785782695 GCF_019279795.1 Protopterus annectens
GTATATTACTTTTTTCATGTATGGTTTCTAAAATATGTTATTAAAAAAAAAAAAAAAAAAGAGTTCAAAAATGTGACTGATTTATGATCAGATTTTTTTTAAGTAGCTGTAACACCTGAATGCCTCTTGGGTGAAATCAGGCTAAAGAATTTCACCAAAGCTAATTATACCCTCCTAAGGGATATGGCATAAATAATTTCCAAGCTCCTGTTCCCACAGTTGTCATTGACAACTATACTAAGGTGTACACAAATGCCCTATACAAACACTTATACAAATGTATTGATACAACTGTACCTGATAGGATCAAAACAAGATCCTCAGAAAAAAGCAAGCCTGCCTGGTTGACATCTGGCATTAATAAGTTATACAACAAGAGGAAGAAGTTGCTGTTTAAGAATAAAAAAGAGAGGTCCCAGCACTGGAAAAACACCCTCCTCTGCTTGAACAAACACGACAGCTTGTAAAATCCTGTAAGGGCAACTTTGAAAAATAATTAGCAACCATAGCTAAGTATTAACCATAAGGCATTCTTCAGCTGTATTGAACTAGCTGTGGATGGCATCACACACACTTATCCTGTGAAAATGGCTAACCTATTAACAGGTTTGGTGAAAATTTCACCCCCCACTCCAAACATTACACTCACAAAGCAGTCCCTCTAAATCCCCCCCACCTTGCGTCTCCAAAGAGCAAGTCATTA
Organism: Protopterus annectens; assembly: GCF_019279795.1. Taxonomy (NCBI): domain Eukaryota; kingdom Metazoa; phylum Chordata; order Ceratodontiformes; family Protopteridae; genus Protopterus; species Protopterus annectens. The sequence goes on from NC_056744.1 coordinate 785,743,399, forward strand.
ATGCTCTCTCCAAGGCCAAAACACAGCCTCTGTGGGACCAAGTGTCATCCCAAGTTGTGTTTTAAATGGTCTAAAACATTAGATCTGATGTTGTCAATCTTCACCCAATCCTTGATAGTGGGTTTGGTTCCTAACCTTGGAACCGAAACAGCCGTTTACTTTAGCTTGCACGCTCCAAACTCTCGAGCCAGGCTCTACCTATTATGCTCCTCTCGGAAATCACCTCCGATCTCGTTTGCCGCTTCACAGACCAGATGAGTTTGTTCATTCTCTCGAGCCTTAGTTTAGTTTTTGTGAGTATTTTCTATTTTTTTTTCTAAAATTTTCTCTTTATATCTCTTCTTAACTCTTTGTATTTCTACCTGCTCCTCCCTCAACTTATCGTAGCTAGTTTCCGACTATGTTACCTCTACCATTGGTAGACTGTTCAGTACCATTGTTGGTACTCCCCTTTTCTCCCTTTAAATACCTTTAAAGGTATTTGTTCATACCATCCATACCATCGCTGGTATTTTTGTATTTCCAACCTTCTATTTTCTACAAAAAAAAAATCTTTCTAAATTTGTCTTTTACCCTTTTTCTTTAGTGTGATTGCCTTCTAGAGGTTATGGTGGAACAACAAGATAAACTTTCTCCTTCTAAACCCTTCAAGGGCACCTCAGGATTCAAGTGGTGTAAGAAATGTGAGGGTAAAATGCCCAATTCAGACAGGCATACCCTGTGTGTGTATTGCCATGGAAAGATACATTTGCAGGAGAACTATGCAATTTGTCATGGGTTTTCCACCCGTACTTTAACAGAAAGGAAAAACAAATTAATCTTGAAAGGATTACTTAAAATTGGATTTGATGAGGCCATTTCTGAGTCCAGAGAGAAAGCTGATACTTCATCTTCTTCTGCCTCAAAAAAAAAGCCCTTCCTCGGTTCCAAAATCCTCAGAACCAGCAAGGAAAATATATAAATCTTTGTCTGTACTGAAGAGTTCATCAGCATCGGAAAATTTGACTGCATCCGCTGCTACTAAATTGACTTCAGAGCCGACAGCTTCTTCATCGGTACCTACTAATACATTGGTACCGAAGCATTCAGGGCTGCCTCCTCTCCCAAGAACATCCTATTTTCCATTTGTGGACCCATTTAAAGACGCTCCTTTTGTGGAAGTAAGACTCACTAAATCTCACTGCATCTGTTCAATCTTCTTAGAGTCTATCAGAGGCCGATATCATGAGGCTGGTTGATCAGCTCCTAGTGGCAAGGGGATTGTCCTCAGTTCCGAGCTACACCAGCGTTGGAACCGTTTATCCTATGACATCCACATACCCTCCTCCAACTCTTGCTCAGCCTTTGTAGCCCTCAATTCCGACTCTCCTGGTTTCGACTGTCTCAGTTCTGGTAGTATCTTTGTCTCCAGTTCTGAGAATCACCTTAAGTAGCTCTGAGCTTTCAGCATCAGAGACCTGCTCGGTTTGAGACTCTCTGACCTTTTCGGTTCTGTCTGAACCATCTATGTCTCGCAGTGCCTCGGCCTTTGTAGCGTCGACCCAGAAGCGGTCCTGTCAGTGAAAGGGGGGGGTGACTCCCGTTCCAAAGGAGTCTATTTCGGTTCTGGGCTCCCACTCCTCTATGGGTGGCCAGCCTTCCGGATAATGGAGAAGGCATTGTCTTTCGGAGACTCACAGTCCTTGCCATCCCTGTTGGGACAGATTTCAGTATCCCCTTGACCTGAGCTCATCCCCGGGACAAAGGGCACAAAAGTCTGTGGTAGTTTCTTCTTCTGATACTTCCATGTATCATCCACCCGAGGAAGTCCCTGCGAAAAGAAATTGCAGGAGGAAGCACTTAGACTCCCTGGAAGAGTCTTTCACTGAAGATACTGATTTAGATGAAGGTGAAGGTTCCCCTAGGTCACCTCCTGATGATGTTTCCTTCAGGGACATCCTGGAAATCCTGAAACAGAGAGGGATGGCTGGTCTTCCTCCCAACCTTTCTCAGAGGAATCAGTATACCTTGAAGCTTTTCGTGCTCAACCCCCTCTATCTCTTGGATCTCTCTGCCCATTGACAATCTCATTAAATTGATTGCTTAGCGGTTGTGGAAGATGCCCAATGCCATAGAGCCAATCCCTAAAAGACCTGATCGAGTATTATCATCCCCAGAGGAGGAACCGCATTGGGTCAAAAGTATTCCCGTTGATGCCATGGTGGTAGCAGCAACCACCAGGAAGGAACTTTCTGAGGAAAGTCCTACTATCCACCCTCCTGACAAGGAGTCTAAGACTTTGGATAGATTCGGGAAGCGCATTTATGCCTCAACGACTTCGCTCTATGGTTTTTGAATTATCTGGCGCCCTTTACACGACTTCAGAGGGTTCTGATCAAGGAACCCTGATACCCTTGGAGGAGCAGTGGCTGAAGGAGTACGCCATAAAGTTACTTCTCAGCTTGCAACCCAAAAGCAATTTCTAACTCGTCCATGAGGCTCATTGCCCATGCAGCTGAAGTGATGACTAGGGCAGTGGGTTCAGGCATAGCCATAAGACTGCATTCCTGGATGCGCTTGTGCGACTTTGCAGGGTCATTTAAAGCGTCATTTATTGACGCACCGTTTCACAGATCGTCCCTTTTTGGACCAAAGATAAGGGATACCCTAGCCAGATGTGAAAAGGATGGTAAGACCCTTTCTGCCGTTAGCATACGTTTCTCCACTCCTCAGAGACTATACTCCAGGAACCAGTGGAGTGGGAGGCTATGGTTTAAAAAATCCAAAGGGTCTTTCCAGGATTCACGAGGCAAGGACTTTTCCCAGGGCAGAAGGGGAAACAATGGTAGATGCCGCTCTAGAGGCAGAAATGGACCACAAAATCAAGCATCCAGGAAGTCCTTCTCTGGAGCTTCCTACCAGCACCCCCTGAAGGGGTGCCCGATTGCCATCCTCTGGAGGCAGTCGGGGGACTGTTCTCTCTGCACCAATTGGCCTGGCAGTTGTTAACAATGGACAAATGGGTGCAGGGAATTATATTCAGAGGTTACAAAATCCCTCTATCACATCTGCCAAAACTTCAGAAAAAAATCCCAAACGTGCCACCCAGTCTCAGGGAAGCAGCAGTTCTAGAAATTCAAAGACTGCTAAACAAAAGAGTCCTCCAAAAAGTCCCACCAGAACAGAAAGGATCCGGATTTTACTCAAGATTCTTTTTAGTGCCCAAGAAAACAGGGGACTGGAGACCCATCTTGGATCTCAGCCAGTTCAACAAGGCAGTTCAGTTCAACAAACCATATTCCGGATGGTCACATTTCAGTCAACACTTGCATTCTTGTAAAAAGATGATTGGATGTGCTCTATTGACCTCCAAGATGATTATTACCACATAAAGATGGAAAAGGGCTCCAGGAGGTTTTTGCGCTTCCGGCTGGGAGCCAGTCATTTCCAATTCAGAGCACTGCCCTTTGGACTCACCATAGCCCCCAGGGTGTTTATTAAACGCATGGCAGTGGTAGCACCTCACCTAAGACTGCAAAGGTTTCAAGTATTTACACATCTCAACGACTGGCTCCTCACCGCTGCCACCAGGCATCAAATAGAATGAACAAGAGATTACACCATACATCTCTGTACGTCTCTAGGGATAACTATAAATTTAAAAAAATCCACTCTTCAACCAACTCAACAGCTAGATTTCATTTGAGCTCACTTGGACACTGTCTCGGGAATTGCATCTCTCCCTCCAGACAGACTACAACGTATAAGATCCCAAGTCGGTCAATTACTATGCAGCAACAAGGTTCCAGCAAAGTTGGTTCTTCAAACATTAGGTTCCATGGCAGCAGCAATCACATGCGGATATTGCAATGGCTATTAGCATCCTAATGGTCTCTCATACATCAACAAATGTCTTGGCCAATTCTGATTACTGATTGCTGCAAACACGACCTGATGTGGTGGCTACACTCGAACCAGATTCTCTTCGGACGTCTGTCCATTCTCCCCCAACTCCAAGCCATAGTGACCAAGGATGCTTCCCAGACAGGGTGGGGGAGCATTATCTCGGGAGGATAGTCCAAGGCACGTGGTCCCAATTGGAGGCCAACTTGCACATCAATGTGCTAGAGATGAGGGCAGTGCTGTTAGCGTTGCAAGCATTCCAGGACTTCCTCCCTCTAAGACCAGTAGCGATTCAGATGGACAACATGTCAGTAGTCTGGTACATAAACAAGGGGGAACAAAGTCTTACCCATTGTGTCAAGAATCACTCAGAGTTAGGCAATCGGCGATTTCTTCCAACTGTTCTCACAGCAACGTACATTCTGGAGAGCTCCATTGTGATAGCAGACAAATTGAGAAGAACTGACCTCTTGCCTCATGAGTGGTCTCTCAATCCAGCAGTGGCAAACAATATCTTTCACCACTGGGGCCAACCTTGCTGCAATCTCTTTGCCTCTCCTCTAAACAGCAAGTGCAGAAGTTACTTTGCCCTGATCTCCCTTCAGGGGGAGTCACCCAGAGACATTCTTCCCCACGATTGGCCTCCCAGTCTGCTCAATGCCTTTCCCCCAATTCTTCTTATTTTACAGGTCTTGAAGAAAGCCAAAAGGATGGAAATCTCAGTAATCCTCATCGCCCCTTTCTGGCCTCGACAAGTTTGGTTTCCCTTCCTGTGGCCTCATTTGATTCGGAAACCATGGATTCTGGACCCAGTTCCAGATCTACTGCCTCACCTGGAGGGCATAGTACATCCGAACATTCAAAACCTCAAGCTTACTGCGTGGCTTCTCCAGTTCCCATGATTGCTGGGCATCCTTCTCTTCCCTCACCTGTCCGACAAATTATCGCTCATCACAAATCCGCTACAAGGAGATTATACCAAAGTAAATGGGAGAAATTTGCTAGATGAGCTCTAGACAATGAAATAGATCCCTGTTCCAGTCCAGTCCATAAAGTATTAGATTTGTTAGCTTCACTGTACCAGTCGGGTTCCTTGGCTTCCACAATTGAAGTGCACCTAGCTGCAATTTCAAACTTTCACATTAGGCCCTCTAATATCACACAAATTGTGTAAAGCTTTCCTAAAAGACCTCTTGATGCTAAGACCTCCTTTTAAAGAACCTGTTCCCCCTTGGGATCCAACGGTGGTTCTTCAGGCCCTAATCAGAAACCCTTTTGAGTCATCAGCATCTTATGACTTGAAACATCCGTCTTGAAAAACCTTATTTTTGGTGGCTATCACTTCTGCCAGAAGAGTTTCAGAACTTCAAACCCTATCATGCGAACCTCCGTACTTAATTTTTCATAAAGATAGAGTTTTGCTTCGAACTAATCCTTCCTTTCTGCCCAAGGTCGTACCGGGACTAATCAGACTCTACAGTTACCAGTCTTTTTCCCTAATTCTTCAAACAGGGGAGAATACGCTTTCCATTTACTTGACATGCACAGGCAGCTATATTTTTGTCTTCACAGGACTAAAGTATTTAGAAAATCAAACCAACTTTGTGGTGTTTTCTTCCCTCCATCTAGATAAACCAGTCTCTAAAGTTACCCTAGCCAAGTGGTTCAGAGACTGCATGACTTTCATCTACCATTCTAAAGGGCTCCAACTCCCAAAAACAGTTTAAGCCCATTCTACAAGAGCAGTAGCTACATCTACAGTCTGTCATGCCAGAGCTTCCGTAGATGACATTTGTGCAGCAGCTGATTGCTCTTCTCAATCATATCTTTATCACTCATTACAAATTGGATCAGATCTCAAGGGGACGAGCATCCTTTGGCTCTATGGTCCTGAGGAATATTTTTCCGTGAGACCTCCCAAGACTGAAGTAGCTGGGGACTCTGTCCCACTGTCAAGGATTGGGTGAAGATTGACAACATCAGATAAAGAATTTATACCTTACTATAACGGTTCCATCTGTGTTGTCGATCTTCATCAATCCTTGACATCCCCACCCTCCATCACCCGTCTTGAGAGTCTTAGTAGACTGAATTTAGCCCTTGACTAGTTTCTCTGTAAGGACTCTTATCTGACCTCGGTGAACTTAACTATCATATATCAATGACCTTTCATGTCTCTCTATCACTCTTTGGCAAACTCGATCTGAGGTGATTTCTGAGAGGAGCATTATGGGTACAGCCTGGCTCGTGAGTTTGAAGAGCACGAGCTGAAGTAAATGGCCTTCTCAGTTCCGAGGTTTGGCATCAAATCCACTGTCAAGGATTGGTGAAGATCGGCAACACAGATGGAACGTTATGGTAAGACATAACTTTTTTTTAGCAACTCCATTAGGTACTCTCTTCGACCACAGCCTGAGGACTGGTTAAGTCACTCTCACTGTACTTAGTAGCATACAGACTACTTAAAGGAGACTTGTGCCTGGCCTACAGAGCAATCTGGGATCCAGACCTAATGGAAATGCTGCATATCTAGAAGTCAAATGGGACAAGGGTTACCTGCTCCAGGGACTTTTCACCTGGCCTGCAACATAAATCAGACCTGCTGGAGAGACAGATATGTCTCTCAAGAGGTTGCCACTCCTCTGAAATATGCTACCAGTTCACATGAAGCAAAGCCCTTCTATGACCCTGTTTAAGTGTAGCCTGGATGATTGGATGGGAAACCGTAAATTCCTGCCAGGGATTTCACCTATGACCCTCCTAGATATGAGCAGTCATTGCTAACTAAGATCTCGAGTTTAGGCAAGATCCTTTATATTGGGTTTCCTCTAGTACTACACTGGGTAGACACGGCTATGCTTATAAAGACCTTCGGGTTAATAGCCCAGTAACCACCTGTGAACCTAGAGTGGATATAAAAAGTGTACACACCCCTTTTAAAATGCCAGGTTTTTGTGATACAAAAAAATGAGACCACAATAAATAATTTCAAAACTATTCCCACCTTTAATGTGACCTATAACTTGTACAATTCAGTTGAAAAACAAACATATCTGTTAGGGGGAAAATATAAAAAATAAAAAATGTACAATAAGCTGGTTGCACAAGTGTGCACACCTTTAAATTAATATTTTGTTGAAGCACCTTTTAATTTAATTACAGCATTCAGTCTTCTTGGTTAGGAGTCTGCCAGCATGACAGATCTTGACTTGGCAATATTTGCCCACTCTTCCTTGAAAAGGGGTCCAAATCAGTCTTCAGGTCACCCCACAGATTTTCTATTGGATTTAGGTCTGGGCTCTGGCTGGGCCATTCCAAAACTTTAAATGTGAAGTTGTTAAATCTCGCCGTTTATTCTCACTGATGGGTTCGGAGCTGATCCTCTGCTCCGACACAGCCAATAGCAAAGCTCAAGGTTTGCCAGTAGCTCAAGACCAAGCCCCTTATCCCACAATGCACTGCTGGAATTACCTCAGATCTAGTTTGCCATGGCAAGAGAGATCTCAGTGATTCCCGCTAGCTCGGACCATTTGTGGAAAAATAACAGCAAGTTTTATTTAAAAAAAAAAAAAAAAAACTTTTCTTTTTTGTTAACTAAGATAGTTGTGTTAGTATTAGGTCATTTCTTAATATAATCTATAGTTTTAAATAGTTAGTGCCCTTTTGGCTTCTTGGTTTGTGTGGGCCTTTAGCACTATTTACTCTTATTAATCTTTCTAATAGTAGGGTTTTTCTCTGTGGGCCTCTTTAGCACTATATTTGTAATCTATAATTATATTGTTATAGATAGTGCCCAGTTTGGGCTTAGCAGTTTTGTGTGTCTTTACAAGTGAGTAAGGACTTTGCTGTTTAACTTTTTGCAGTTTACTGTTTGTTTTATTAATACCCCATTCAATGGCTCATCACTGTTTGGGCCCAAAGTAAAGGAAACTTTAACCAGGTGTGAGCAGGAAGGCAAGACCTTATCTGCCATTGGAGTCCGTTTTTCTACCCTACTCGGCCTTACCCCAAGGGCCCTAAGGGAGGGAAAATGTGGTTCCGAAAAGCACAGGGAGCCTTTCAGAACACACATGGAGAAACCCCCTCTAGAGGCAGAGGAGGGGGTTATAACGGAAGATGCCGTGGCAGATGGGGTCCGCAGCAACAGGGTGACAGGGGTCAGTTCCCCGGACAACCCTACCAGCGCCCCTGAAAGGGGGCCCGACTGTTCGGCTCTGGAGGCAGTCGGGGTTCGCTTGTCTTTGTACCCAGAAGCCTGGCTAAACATAACATCAAATACTTTGGTACAAAGCATAATTTCCAGATATATTTCATACCGTTCTTTTCCCCTCCCATTCCTGTAAAAAGAATCCCAGATGTTCCACCCAATCCCAGGGAACAAGCAATCGTAGAGGTCCACAGATTGCTAGAAAACAGTGTCATCCAATCTGTCCCAGCAGACCAAGTTGGATTCGGAACTTACTCAAGATTCTTTTTGGTACCAAAGAAAACAGGGGACTGGAGACCTATCTTGGACCTCAGCAGACTCAACCAGTTCGTAAAGAAAGAGAAGTTCCGAATGATCATGCTTCAGTCCATTCTTCCCTTCCTAGGGAAAGGCGATTGGATGTGCTCCATAGATCTCAAGGATGCGTACTATCACATAAAGATGAACAGACTCTCCAGAGATCATCTGCGTTTCCGGCTGGGAGCCAATCATTACCAGTTTTGAGCTCTGCCCTTTGGCCTCACAACAGCCCGAGTGTTCACCAAATGCATGGCAGTGGTCACGGCTCACCTGAGACGTCTAGGATTCCAGGTGTTTCCATACCTAGACTATTGGCCCCTCACCGCTACCACCAGGCATCAATTGACTCGGGCAATGCAATGCACTCTGCCATCAATTAGGCATTACAATCAACTTCAAAATGTCTGCCTTATCGCCATCGCAGGATACCGTTTTTATAGGCGCAGAGTTAGATACCTCAACTGTCTAAAGAGACTCACTTCTCCGCCAAAACGTCAGCTCACTGGTGTCAAAGAACAAAGCTACAGCAGCAGAGGTATTGAAGGTGCTAGGTTTGATGGCGGCAGCAATCCTGGCTATACCACTCGCAAGGATGCATATGCAAATTTTTCAATGGCTCCTCTTTGCTCAGTGGTCATACCAGAAACTACCGATGCACCACATGATTCTCATCATGGATTCTTGCAAGAGAGACCTTCGGTGGTGGTTGACGTCTCTTCATGTCACAATCGGAAGACCCTTTGTCCCCCCCCCCTCCAGTAGCCACTGTGACCACGGACGCTTCCCTGATAGGGTGGGGGGGGCATTTTCAGGGAAAGACTGCCCAAGGCACATGGACAGATCAAGAATCACATCTGCACATCAATGTTCTAGAGTTGAGAGCGGTACTTCTGGCATTGCAGTACTTTCAGGACTCTCTCCCTCTAGGAACTATTGCAATTCAAACAGACAACATGTCAGTAATCTGGTACTTGAACAAGTAAGGCATAACCAAGTCTTACCCCCTTTGTCGAGAAGCCCTCAGGGTCTGGCAATGGGCTGTGTCATCCCAGCATTTTCTGTTAGCAACGCACATCCTGGGGAAATCCAGTGTGATAGCGGACAAGCTAAGCATGGCGATATTGCTCCCTCACGAGTGGTGTCTCAAACAACAGGTTGCGGAGTTGATTTTACGCAAATGGGGCCAGACTTGCTGCGACCTTTTTGCCAGCCACATCAATTCAAAATGCAGAAGCTACTTTGCCCTAATACCACCTCCTGGTCATCCCTCGAGAGATGCACTTTTACATGATTGGCCCCCGGGTCTCCTTTATGCATTTCCACTCTTCCCATTGATACCCAGATTTTTACAGAAAGCAAAATCGCTGGGAAGGACTGTTATAGCCCCCTACTGGCCTCGACGGATTTGGTTTCCGTTTCTCCACCATCATCTGTTGGAAGAGCCATGGATCATGGACCCAGTTCTGGACCTTCTGACGCACCCGTCAGGGGACCTTCATCCTTCACTGCAGTCCCTGAAACTGACTGCTTGGCTAATCCACTTCCCCTAATTGCCAGGCTTCATTCAATTTCAGAAGATACAAGACAAATTATCTTGTCTTCCCACAAGCCATCTACCAGGAAATTATATGGCAGTAAATGGAAAAGGTTCTCAATTTTGCTAACACGCAGAACATTGACCCTTTCTGAGCTCCGCTATCATCTATTTTAGAATTCTTGACAAAAATTTTTAAGGAAGGGGCAGCAGCTGCTACAGTTAGAGTCCAGTTAGCTGCCATCTCAAATTTTCACCTTGGGTTTGGGGGCTCAAATGTTATGGGCCATAAATTATCTAAGACTTTTCTTAAAGGTGTTCTTCATATGAGACCTCCTATCAGAATTCCCTATTCTCCCTGGAATTTAAACTTTATGCTGTCTCAAATTATTTTTCCCCCTTTTGAACCAGCATCTTCTTATGATCTCAAATTTTTATCCTGGAAAACAATGTTTCTTGTGGCCATTACTTCTGCCCACAGAGTGTCAGAACTTCAAGCATTATCTAGCAGACCACCCTACATGATTTTCCATGCTGATAGAGTATCTCTCAGAACAAAAACCCCTCATTTTTATCTAAAGTCTGTTCTGAGTCAAATATCAATCAGGTCATTGAGCTGCCAGTCTTTTTTCCAAACCACTCTAGCAAATTGGAATACATGCTGCACAAACTTGACGTACACAGACAGCCCAGATTTTATCTTGACAGAACTAAGGATATTAGAAAATCAGACCAACTTTTTGTATCCTTCTCAGAAGCCAGAAAAGGCAATCCAGTGGCTAAAACAACTTTATCTAAATGGTTATCCGATTGTATATCCTTTGTTTATTAAAATGTGAGCATGCCATTAACACACAAACCTAAGGCTCATTCTACCAGAGCCGTCTCTACTACTTCTGCTTTTCAAGCTAAATTGTCCCTTGACAATATTTGCGCTGCAGCCACATGGTCTAAGCCTTATACCTTTATCACGCATTACAAAGTAGATAAGGCTTCAAGGGACAGGTCTTCCTTTGGTTCAACGGTACTGAAGAACATACTCCTATGAGCCACCCAGGATTGAGGGTGCTTTGGACGCTGCCCATCAGTGAGAATAAACGGCGAGATTTAACAACTTCACATAAAGAAGTTATGTACTTACCATAATGTTCCATGTGGGTTGTTTATCTCGCCTTTATTCTCACGTCCCTCCCTCCTTCCCCCTCCTGGTTGACTGTTGATTTAGAGGCTAGTACCATCCTGTTGGTCTCAAGCTACTGGCAAACCTTGAGCTTTGCTGTCAGCCGTGTCGGAGCCGAGTATCGGCTCCGAACCCATCAGTGAGAATAAAGGCGAGATAAACAACTCACATGGAATGTTATGGTAAGTACATAACTTCTTTTTTTCTTCTGGTGAAGCCATTCTTTTGTTAATTTGGATGTATGTTTGGGGTCACTGTTGTGATGAGAGGTGACATTCCTCTTCAGCTTTCTAGCAGACGCCTGAAAGTTTTGGGCCAAAAGTGACTGGTATTTGGAACTGTTCATAATTCCCTCCACCTTGACTAAAGCCCCAGTTCCAGTTGAAGAAAGGCAACCTCAAAGCACGATACTGCCACCACCATGCTTCACCATGGGAATTATGTTCTTTTGGTGATGCGAAGTGTTGTTTTTGCGCCAAATGTACCTTTTAGAATTGTGGTCAAAAAGTTCAACCTTGGTCTCATCAGACCATAACACATTTTTCCCACATGTTTTTGGGATACTTGATGTATTGTTTTGCAAATTGTATCTGGGCCTGGATGTTTTTCTGTGTAAGAAGGCTTCCGTCTTGCAACCTGATCCCATAGTCCAGACATATGGAGAATACAGGAGATTGTTGTCACATGTAGTACACAACCAGTACTTGCCAGAAATTCCTGCAGCTCCTTCAGTTTCATGTAGGTCTCTTAGTAGCCTCCCTGACCAGTTTTCATCTTGCCTTTTAATCAATTTTGGAGGGACGTCCATTTCTTTGCAATGTCACTGTTGTCCCATATTTTCTCCACTTTTTGATGACTGTCTTCACCTTGTTCCATGGTATAGCCAATGCTGTGAAAATGTTTTTGTACCTTTCTCCTGCCTGATACCTTTCAACAATGAGATCTCTTTGATGCTTTGTAAGCTCTCTGCGAACCACGGCTTTTGCTGTAGCAGTCAACTGAGTAAATATCAGGAAAATCCTACTAGGACAGCTGAACTTTTATTTGGGGTTAATCAGAGTCTCTTTAATTGATGGCAGGTGTGTACCCAAGAAGACTGAATGCTGTAATTTAAATCAAAAGGTGCTTCAACAAAGTATTAATTTAAGGGTGTGCACAGTTATGCAACCAGCTTATTGTACGTTTTTTATTTTTTATACCCCCCTCCTAACAGATTTGTTTGTTTTTCAATTGAATTGTCACATTAAAGGTGAGAAAAGTTTTGAAATGATTTATTGTGGTCTCATTTTTGTATATCACAAAAACCTGGCATTTTAACAGGGGTGTGTACACTTTTTATATCCACTGTATATAAACAGAGCTGGATTTAAAATTTCTGTGAATCCTGCTGTAGGCATTGAGCTGAGTCATCAGTGTTTTTTTATAAGTTAGTAACATTTTTGCATTGTATATTCCTCCTTTTTGTAAGTGAGAAATGAAATGATGAATTACTATTACTTATTTTGAGAAAGGATCCATATGTGTCCTTCCTTAGATCACAGTTGCCCTATTCCAAAACTTGTAGATTATCCTGCTGATGGTAACCTGACGTCTCACCAGAATACCAAAGCAAAAAATTCTTCTTGATACCCCATACATCTGATGCCTGACCTTAGCCCGTGGGTATAGGGATACATAAGTGGAGATATGAGTATATGATCAGATAAGTGCCCCATTAAGGAACCTTGTTTTTCTTATTCTCATATTTAACATTTGCTCATGTCAGCTAAGAGAGGGGAGGATAGGCTGAATAAGGCAGATTCCTTACAATGACCTCCACTCATTGTATTTTTTTGCTTAGGGGTTGAACACAATCATCACAACTATAAAATATGCTATTTGTTCCTAAGACTCTTTGTACCAGGTTAGCTTCCCATAATGACTATCTGGAGACCCAATGTTCCAAAATCCTCATGCTTTCCAGAATGGCAGAACTCTCAGCCATGGACATCCTGAACCAAGTTCAAAAACTGAAAATAGGAACTTCTGCTGCCCAGTCTGCCTTAAACATCCCTACTGAGATGCAAGAATCTGCTGTGCATCCAAGCTCTGTGGAGATGCCCACTGTTGAGACCCCACCAGAGGCCTGTATTGTGTCTGTTGTTCGCACATCTGACGAGACTGAATCTATCACTGCTACAGTAGAGAAGGGGCTCTAGGGTGATTAAGTTAGAGGGACTGGAGGTCATACCTCAGATCTAGTGTAGTCAGATGTACCTGTCTCCCTTTCGATGTCCAACAAGGTTCTGCACCTTCGCTCTTTGCTTGAGAAGATGTGCTGGTGAAGAAGAAGCAAAAATGAGAAATAAGCATGTGTCTCCCTAACGGACTTCCCTTAAGAAGGAATGTCTTGGTTTTCTGAAGGCTTATATAAAGCCATTTTGTCTTTGAAGCCTCCTTCCCTTCTGTTCTTCCATTCTCCTGCTCCTCCATCTTTGAAAAGGCACGATTGAATCCTCCTCAGAAGAGGAGGAATCTGATTCAGATAACGATGCACTGGCCTACTTTTCCCAAATATACTGTCCTGCCCAACTGGCCTCAGATGATAAGCATTCCTTATTGCCATATTTACCACTGGAAGAAATTTCCTTTGGGGAAACTCTTTCCAGAATGATGCAACATTTTGAGTGAAACACTAAACAGCTCTCAGGTGTACAGAAAATGTGCTAAAGTTGAGGCCCCCTAAGCATTCAGTTGTGTCCCCTGTCCTTGAAACCTTTTTGGATGCTTTTGCTTCCACTTCTAATGCATATTCACAACCCTTGCACCTAAGAAACTAGATAGATTCTGTAATGTGCCAGAGAACGTGGACTTCCAGTACAAACGTCTGGCAGCACACCCTGCAGTCTCCTATTTATCTGCTGATAAACCCACCAGATTTCTACCTGCATCCATTGTGCTACCATTGTATACAAACATTAGGACTATGGACATGTATGGCAAGAAAGTCTGTATTTCTTCCACCCTGATTTTCAAAGTCCTTAACACAAATATCCAAGTATGTAGTATCCATTTGGTAAACTTGAATAAGTTTCTGGCTGAATATGAAGATTCTAAACTTAAGTCTCAGGATATCTCTATGCTCAACAACACCACACAAAAGTAGCAAGACAGTCCATTAAATGCAACTCTGATGCTGCAAGGGCTTCCTCTAGGGCTGTAGCGACAGGTTTAGTCATCTGTAGGTTTGCTTGGTTTTAACTTCAGTCCCTACCAGAAGATTATATCCGTTATGGATACTGGATTCCAGTCCTGATAAAACATCCCAATATTCAGAGTCTTAAACTAAGTACATGTTTTTTCCAGTTTCATTAATAGTTAGACAGCCCAGGCTTTCCTCCCCGTTTAGACATGCACTTTTATCTTCCCAGAAAGTTTCTACAAGAGTTAAATGGAAGTGATTCTCAATCTTAGCTCTTTAGAAATAAAGTGACCCTTTCACTCCCCCGTTTCTTCAGTTCTAGAATTCGTAGCCTCTACGGTGCTAGTTTCTTCACAATCAAAGTTCAATTAGCAGCCATACCAAATTTTCATTCAGGAGAAAAGTTTCCTCTTTAGCTTCTTCCAAAGGCTTTTCTAAAAGGCACTTTCTCACTTAGGCCCCTGTAAAAGATTTGTCTCCTCCATGGTATTTGACAGTAGTACTTCAGGGGTTGACACAACAACCTTTTGTGCCTTCAGCCAAAACTGATTTTAAATTTTTGTCTTGGGAAACAGCATTTCTAGTAGCAATTACTTCTGCAAGGAAAATCTCCAAACTCCAGGTGCTATCATCCAAATCCCTTACATTGTTTTTCACAAAGACAGTTACTTTATGCACCAGTCCATCTTTCTTAGCAAAAGTAGCATCTGAATCGAATACCAGTCAAACACTTCATCTGCCTGTCCTCTTCCTTAATTTTTCAAATCATTTTTTAGATGTACATAGACAACTACATTTTTATCTACACAGGACAAAGGATTTCAGGAAAACTGACCAGTTTGTTTTTTCTCACAGAGCAGGTCGGGATCACTGGTTCTAAAATTATTTTGACAAAATGGATTACTGAGTGTGTTTCTTTCTTTTGTATGTACTCCGCAAGGCCTCTCCCTATCAGAACGTCCTAAGGCTCATTCTACTAGATCTATGGCCACCACTTCTGCCTTCTGGTCTAGAACTTCCATTGATGAGATTTGCACACCAGCTACCTATTCTAATACTCGTACCTTTATTACTCATTGCAAACTAGATTTGACTTCTAGGAGCAGAACTGCATTTGGTTCAGTAGTTCTCCAGAATATCCTTCTATGAGGGCCACTCAAGATTCACATAGCTGGGGACTCTGTCCCATACATTGAGGAAGAATGAAAAGGACAATATTGGATATTAAAGTTACATACTTATTGTGCATCTGTTGTCCATTTTCATTCTTCCACAACTTATCACCCTCCTTCCCTCTCCCTGTCATCTTCTGGAGTGATTTTTTTTTTTTTTTTTTTTACCTTTTAGTTCCAGGTTTGAACCCTGGCTTACTGTTGTATATCTTAAGATAGAGTAGGAAGGAGGAAAATAAGGCAGCAAACTCGATCTGAGGTTTTGTAGGCTAGCCAGGGCATTGTGGGTAGAGGGAGGAGCTTGAGAATTGGATCTGTAAGTGTGAGATATGCAGCTGAGTCAAATTCGATAACCCATATGTTGAGGAAAAAATGAAAATGGACAACACAGATGCATAGTTATGGTGAGTGCATAACTTTAATTTCTGACATCATCATGTTTTAGGAGAAGTGGTCTCCTCAGGATGTAGCGGAGTACAGTAGCATCAATAGATGAAGGCTATCTATTCTGGTTCTTCAGTTCTTGTATTACTTTCTGTCTCCAGGGCTTGTTGGGATGTTTCGAGTCAACAACCACAGTTATGTGGTACATAAACAAGCATGGGGATACAACATCTTACTATCTTTGCAGACTGGTCTTAACAGCATGAGACTTTGTCATGCAATACTAGTTGATTCTTTAGGCAATCTCTATTCTCTCAGACAGGAATGTGGTGGCAGACCCACAGCAGATTTAGGACAGATCTTAACAAGTGGATGTTGCACAGAGATGTCTTTCTTGGCATTGTTCGTCATTGGAGTCTTGGATCTCTCTGCCTCCCCAAAGATCAGACACCTCACCAAGTTCTTTTCCAGAGTGCAAAGTCCTCTGGCTTGGAAACTGAATTTCACCTTGGAGATGGATGTTTCTGCA
This sequence comes from Protopterus annectens, assembly GCF_019279795.1. Classification (NCBI taxonomy): domain Eukaryota; kingdom Metazoa; phylum Chordata; order Ceratodontiformes; family Protopteridae; genus Protopterus; species Protopterus annectens. Next base: position 785,759,768 of record NC_056744.1, read on the forward strand.
TACATTTCCCCCCTTCCACTGTTGCCAAAGATCCTTCACAGGATTACATTGGACAGGTCGAAAATCTTGTTGACTCCCTTTTGGCCCAGACAGCACTGATTTCCCCTTCTTTTTCATCTGGTCAGTGACTGTTATCACACGTTACCACACATGATGAACCTACTCAAACAAGACCAGGGCTCACTCACTCACCCTCATCTCCTCACCATGCAACTGACTCTGAGTGATAGGGTTTTGATGCCTTTCTGGCACCATTTTTCTGAGGACATGCTGAGGGTTTTACAGGAGGCAAGAACATCAGCATCTTATGTGAATGAAAGTGATTTTGTATTTGGTGCCATAATGATGATCAGGAGCCTCTTTCTGGGGGGATTCCTACTGTTCTGTTGTATCTTTGTGAATTGCTCAGTTCTGTTCTAGCATATTCTTCTGTAAAAGCTCATTTATCAGCTATTTCTGTCTCTCTGTCCACTACCTTCTTCTAGATTTGGGGTCAAACAGTTTCTAAGGGCATCCTTCATCGTAGTTCCCCAAGAAAACTGATTCCTCCTCCTTGGAACCTGAACTATGTTCTGGAAAAATTGACCCAGCCAAAATTGTTTACCTGGTAAACGTTATTGTTGGTGGCTGTCATTTTACCCAAAAGAGTCTCTGAACTTCAGGTTCTTATGGTGGTTCCTTTTCCTTTAGTTTTTCACAAATGCAGAGTATCACTTAGAACTAATTTTAAGTTTATGCGTAAAGTAGTCAATGATTTGTCTTTGAATCAGACTCTCCATCTTCCCACTTGCTTTCCTACACCTGAAAATAAGAGCGAGAGGATACTTCATTCCCTGGAATTGCATAGACAGTTCAGATACTACCTGGATAAAACTAAGGACATTAAGTAGATCTGATTTAGTTTCTTTTCAAGATAAGTAGTAAGGCTTTGTACTTTCCAAGCATTGCTACTTGGATTTCTAAGGCCATTACCTTTTGTTATTCATTTCATCGGAAAAAGCTTCCTTCTGTCTTTGCTCATTCTACTAGAGTGATTTTGTCTTCTAAAGCCATTTTCAAGGGTCTTGATGCCAGATCCATTCTGGAAGCTGCTATTTTATCTTCTATGCATTCTTTAACTAACCACTGTCAGATAGGTTTTCTAGGGCCAGAGTAGGTCTTGATTGGTCCATCCCTCCATGATTTTTTGGAGGGCTCCTCAGTTCTGCTTTCCTCACACAGTCTCTGGCATAGCTTCAGTACTTTCCCACTAAGCAAGGAATACTGAACAGTAATTGTGAAAAGACATAGTACAGTTATGTAAGAGCTTACCTTAACAGTCAATGTCTTACTTATCAATGTTGCAGTATTCCATCCCCCCCCCTTTGTTGGGTTTCTTCCTTTCTATTTTGGCTGAGGGAACTTTTCCATTTTTTTTATGCATATGTACACTCTTGTTTTGTCCTCCTCTTCTGCCGATCCTTTTGTAATGGGGCAAGTAAGTTCTGGGGGATTTGTGCTTATTTGTCACTTATGTACCGCACATTTTTGGGTATAGGGTATACGTCTGATTTATGGAACATGGATGGTTTCAGGATTTTGCATGCTGGCCAGACGTATGGCTGTCTTTGGGAGGATATCCCACTAAGTAAAGAGTACTGAGTAAGGCATCAGATGTGCTTGCCCTGAATCTGGTTTCTGGTTTGTCATACACCATCAGGATAGTGGGAGTCTCAGGCCTTCAGAAGTCTAACTCCAGCCATCCTCCTGCGTCATCTGATCGGTCCCAAAAATCCTTAAGAAAGATAAAATAAATAAATAAATAAAAAATACATTGTCTCTCCCAAAAATCCCTAATGGAGGGCTCGGATGAGGAGGAGGGTGCTAATTTCCCAGTCTCTCTCCAAGATGATTCAAAACAAATGAGCACAAATCCCACAGAACTTACTTGCCCCATTACAAAAGGATCGGCAGAAGAGGAGGGCAAAGCAAGAGCTGGGGAGTATTTGAGCTGATGGGTTAGTGAGGAGGAGGATGGCTGACTGGTCCTATTCCCTCAACATAGGCTTCAAAAATTAGGTGGATTGTGCCAAATGTCTTCCTGGGTGACCCTTTCTGTATGCCACTAAAATTGCTTGGAAAAATCCAACCACAGCATCCCTAGTGCCAGGGAAATGCTGGTCAGGTTTTCCTTCTCCTGGGGTATAGGCTGTTTGGGTGAAGAGTCCACAAGCCTGACTTGATTTATGTAGCTGACCTTAATAAAAACTTATGCTCTTCACAGCCCTACTTTCTAGGTAAAGAACTCAAAGCAATGGGGCAGATTTAAACTTTGCTGATGAAATACACTATACACTTGAGGGGCAGGACGGGCCACTGGGTAAAAATTGCTATCTTAAACCACATCTGAACTTTGAGAGTTCTGTTGGTGCACGAGGTAGCAGATGGAACTACAGGAGCTACAGGATTTGGCATTGCCATCAACCAGAACTAGTGGTTTAGACTGATACATTTCACCGAGAACAGTGAGGCGACATTTCTAAACTCCCTTCTCTGCACAATAGATTTTTGGGAAAAAAAGTCTGAGAATATGGAGAAGCAAGGAAAATCCCTAATGGCTTTGTGTGTGTCAGATTTCACCTTCCACGGTGTACCTTCCTTGGGTCACAGAGGAACTAACACCAGATATAGTTTTGACACAGCAGACAAACAACGTCTCAAAAGGAGGCAGCTGAAACAGCACAGTAGCCAGGGGGCAATTATATGCATTGTGACGAGGGTTTTCAGCACTTCCTAGGAGCTGCAGTCAATTAACAGGAGGACAGCAGCAGCAGTCCTGAGACCTTACCTAACTGTCTCACTTAGGAAGCGGTCCAAGGTCAGTTGTCCTCTTCACCTGTCAGCTTAGACCAACATCACCCTTATCAGAAGGGTTAGGACACTGGCATTCAGAAAACATGAAATGCCTTTTCTAGCTTCTTACTACCACCCTTTTTTGCTCCTGCTTGATGCTTGACCGACTCACAATGCAGCAAGGAAGTTAGAAGTTCTATTCTACTAAAAGAAAGGGTCATCCTTGAGTTCTGATCAGATAATAAAAGGGTTTAGATATTACTCCAGGGTCTTTTGGGTACACAACAAAACAGAGAGCCTCATGTCACTCTTGGGTCTCATTGGCCTTAAGCCTCTTTTTCCCAAAACAAAACTCAGATGGTTATGGTACAGTCAATCTTTCTCTGCTTATTTGAAGGAGGCTCCAAAATGTCTACCTACTCATGAGGATCACCATGTTCAGGGGGTATTTGTACTTCTGGTGGGATTCTGCCAGTGGCAGTCATGGACTCCCTTTTTGGTCTCATCTCAGCTCCTAAAGTATTTGCCAAATGCATGCTTGTAGTAGCAGTTCACCAGGGGCTATATGGAACAAATTTCTTCCCATACCTAGTTGACATTGGTGCTCCATCAGTTCAGGATCAGACTTCATTGAGGGAGTTTCTTCCAACATTCCTTAAATCTCTGAGGATAGCAGTCACTCTTGTGAAATTCCAATTGTCTCATTTACACATCTAATAATACCTTCCTCCGACATTGGAAGTCTCTCTCCCTCTCTAGCATACTAGGGAGGAAAGTGCCAGGTAAGGCCTTAATGTTATAGTAACCTATTTTTGTCTTATGTTTATACATCTTTAGGGAAAGTATTTTATCTGTAATATTTTACTCTGCTTCCATTCTTTACAGTGTTTCTGTATTTTATTGTAATCTGTTTTATCTGTTTGCATTTTGATTGTACTTTGCTACTGGCTACATGAATGGATCATTGCTGAAAGGAGTTCTTGGTTCACTTAACCCAGTTAGCAAACATCAAGTAAATAAATAACATTCTGACATTCACAGGGTATGTCTTAATCTTAATTCTTTGCCATGCATGCCTTTTCTCTAACAGAACAGCAGCCCATAGGCTGCAGTGGCCTTCCTGCAACCATTCCCAATTTTCTTTGAGCTGGATAGTTCTTCCCTAGCTTAAAGTATGCAAAGCCTTTCTAAAATGAGCCTCCCTCTTAGTTCTCCTGTACAGGATACTTTTCCACCACAGGATTTGCATTTTATTTTAAAGAATTGTACCTCTTCCTCTGTTTGAGCTAGCTTGTCTTGCATGTCTGAAATATTTGTCCTGGACAGTGCTCTTTCTCATACATGTCACTTTCACTGCCAAAAAGCATTCCAAAATACATGTTCTTTCTGTTGAAACTCATCATCCGATTTTCTTGGCAAAAAGGTTTCACGGAAACCTAACTTCTTTTTCTTACCTGAAGTGGATGCAGACACCAGTCTGAGCAAAGGCATTAATCTACCAGTTTTCTTCCCTGCTTATGCTAACCAAAAAGAGTACCTTTTCAATTGAATGGACATACACTAGCACCTTATGCTGTAAAAGGCCAAGCTTAAGCCTTCTGCAAGGATGACCAACTTTTTGTATCCTTTGTCAAATCTATATTGTCAGCCTATCCAAACTTGCACTGTCCAGGTGGTTATCTAACTGCATACATCTTTGTCATGGTACAACATGCAGGCCAGTGCCCTTCACTCTGTACTGAAAGCCCATTCCACTAAAGAAATGTTGCCTTCCACCTCCTTTTTTCATATCTTTGTAACAGCTGCTAATCCTTCCTTCAGTATTTTTGCTACACAATAATGAGCTGTTTATTCTCCCCAGGTCTTCATTTGAGACTAGTGCTTCAGGGGCAGGAATGGTGGTGTTTCCATGTCTATGCCCACCTGGGAAGATTTATTGAGAACTTTGTCCTGTTATGGAGGATGGTCCTCTTATATGTGAAAGTTGTATAGATTCTATACAGATACAGCTGTTAGACGTAGGCCGTTTTCTATACCATGCCCTTCCTCCATCCTGTCATTTAGTTTAACTGAACTTGGGTTCACAGATTTCTTGTCGTTAACTGTTTAAAGCACTTCTGCAGAATATTTGGATAGATAGGGTACAAGAGTTACTTGGTGAAAGGGAAAGACTCTGAGCAGCTTGGAAAAATTTTATCTGACAAGCAGTGCTATTGCAAGGGATGTTTGTTGTGCTGTTAAAAAGGATGGTCCATCCTTTTACAGCTCTAGTGTACGGTAAGTATATTAGTTTTATTTTTCCTTTAATTATGTATGACTTTGACCTTTTTCAGTCTGCCTAGCAAGCCCTGTTCTTGATTAACAGGTTTTGATTTTGGATCTGAGCCTGCAGTATTTTGTTTGGTCATGTGAAATATATTCAGTATGGATGACTGCAAACTCAGCACTTGCTTAAACAAGATAGATTCCATTATCAATAAGCAGTCTTAGGAGCACACAGATGGCTTTGATTTTTGCCATGACTGTTATGAAACATTGAACTTAAAATTTAACGCCTTTCATTTTGATGACTTTTCAGATATTTTTCCGAGCTTGCATCCCACCACATGTGGGGCTAGATCTTGGACCAGTTATATTCACAGTATTTTGCCTAGATGTCCTGGCCTTTCATTGTACTGATTGTTCACTTCTGTTTGTGGGCTGATTTATTTCCATCTGGTTTAAAGAAAGTTGTGATTATGTCATTCTTCAAAAATTCTAGTCTATACCAAAGTATTCTGGATAGGTACCTCTCTATCCCTCAATTCACTTTTACTGGAAAGGCTGTTGTGATAATGATACGTATGCTGCTTGGATCCATTTCAGAGCCTCGTGAACTCGGGATTTATTCCATTCCATTTTCATTATTGCCGTAGAGCTGAGACTTCACTCACTCAAGCAGCTACTGATTTTTGTTTTCATGTATCTTGTTTTTAGTAAAAGAATTATTCTATATTAGTCTTTCTTGATCTTTCTGTTGTATTCACACAGCTGAACATCTGATCCGACTTGAGCTTTTCAAGACTTACTGCGGGGTCTCTGTTGAAGTCTTTATGTACACACAGATCATGCTCTATCAGGTAAACTCCTCCTTTGCCTACCCTCTTGGTTGTGGGACCCCATAAAGTTGCATACTAGATGTGGTTCTGTTCACCACGTGCATACTTCCACTTGGGTTTAGTTTGAAGGAGAGGTCTGCAGTACCAGTATTGAGGAATGCTACCCAACCATGTGCCTTGTTTATCATGGAGCTAATGACTTATTTATATCTATTTAGATGACGTTCTGACCTAAGTGTAAGCTGCTTAAACTCAAGCTATTCAACTCTGTTGCTTAGAATCTCCACTGCTGCTGTCCTTGACCCCATGTTGTTTATGGGGAGGGGTCACAAACTGCAATCTATATCCAAGCTGCAAAATCTTGCTGTAATGCATGGCATTTGGCTACCATTCCAAGTCATGGTTTCTACTGTCACTCACTCTTCTTTCACCTTTTGAAGAACATCACTTATATTAAACACATTATTCCTCTTTTAATTTTCCAATTGCTGTGCATGTATTTATCTCCTGACTAAGATGTTGTAATGTAAGATGTTGTAATGCCCTTTCCTTGGGGCTTACAGACCTTGAGCTTTGTGAAAAATTTTGTAGCTAGACTCCTTACTGGGGCTTCCAGGTAATGTCTCACCTGTCCTGTATTCTCCATATCTGCTCCTTGTCAAGTTCAGACTCGCATATGCTTGTAGTGATGTTGTTTAAATCCTTGTATGAGCAGGGTCCTTCCTGTTTAAAAGAAAGCATTTAATGCATTATTTTCTTTCTTGAGTCTTTGGTTTGGCTAACTCAGGACAGGTTGTGAACCCCAGGTTCAGGTTTTAGTCATCTTGCCATAGTGTCTTTCCCTTCTGAGTCCTCAACATATGAAATTCACTCTCACACTGCTTTTATGATTATAGATCTGAGCTAATCTTGTTCCACTTGATTTTCTAGGACCCTTTTAGCTCTTGAGTACTGTCTCGGTCCTTGGAGTTTTATCTGGCTGGTATAATTGTCTTGCTTCATAGTGCAGTAAGAACTTTGTATTTTACCATTCATAATGATCACAGTTTTGTAAGAATGGATATAGACTGATTCTTTTAAAGTGCACCCGTAACATTTTGCCATTCCTCAGTCTAGAGCAGGTCACATTATCAATCACTTACCATATCTTCCTGAAGGACATTAAGCAGGGACTCTCAGTCATATCCCTTTCAGTTGAACGTTTTTATTTTACTGTTTTGTCATAAAGCTTCTTTTTCTCCTTGTCACTGATGTATTATTGTCTTAAGTCCCATGTTCATTCCATGTAAAATACTACTTGATGTTTTTTCCCCTTAAAGTGCCTTTTAGACTCTAAACCTTTTAGCAGTTATCAATTTAATGATGGAGTCTAAATTTACTTAGAATCAGCTTTATGGTAATTTCTCATTATGTTTCGTTACAAGACATGGTCTGTGTCACTTTAGGTGTATTTGAAATATCATTTTAATGAACTGAAATGCATGAAACAAGGCAGTAAGGGGTATAACAGTGTCTTCTAAATGTGATATGAAATTTCTAGGACATGTACTGGCATATTTTACTAGGACTACAGCCAACACTGTTGCTGGCTGCAGGCATGTGGCAGTTGCTGACCTTTATTAATATTGCTCCCTCTTTAGGTCCTTCAGCATTGTTGCCTACTTATATTTTGATTCCATGCAGACTTTCAGGAAATTGACTGAAGTGCACACATTTCATTTGTGACTTGATGGTTTATTGCCTAATAATGTAATCTATATATTGATAATAAACCATAAGTCATTTGAAGTTATGCCACATCACTGTTTTGCACACCATGTAACTAGACTGAAAGATAGCCTTCAGATTAGTTACAGTCACATATGAAATAATTCTGAGCTCAGTAGCTGTAACATGAGGGTGATTGTAGCTGTGTACCAGTACCCCCATATTTTTTGTTGAATTGCATTCCCAAATAAAGCAGCCTGTATACCAAGTTGCCCATGTTTGTCTGTATATTAATCATTCCATTTGCAGATGAGACTCCATTTGGAATTATATTTGATATTGGCATTAGTCCAACACTAGTCATAAAGTATGCATTAACCACCACTTGCAGTCCTCAAACAATGTTATTAACAGAAATTGTACAGTAAGATGTTATAAATTAGCAGCAATCATACTCCTGTATGTGTTGCAAAGAACGGGGTTAAGTATGAAACAAAAAAACGAAGGTCTTGTAGAACATAACAGCAGACACATAGTTGGATAGTAAGACATGTCACCGTTAATTGCAGTTTTCTTGGATGTTTTATCCGTTATTTTTCTCTGTTTTCTTTTTTTCAATTTTGTTCCATTTTAGCATTGTGTTTGGAGGCGTTAGCCAGGATAATTTTGAATTGTATATAATCTATACTAACTCCCAGAATGTAGCCCCCAACCCAACCCCCCCCCCCCCACACACACACACACACACACACACACACACAGCATCTCCCACTTTCCTTTGCTGCTGTGGACAGTTCATTTATTTTTTTCATTAGTGCAAAAGTGATTTTTGTGAAAACGAAGAAAAAGGGCTACTCTAAGATTAGAAATGATAGTGAATATACCAAGGATAGTTTAAATGTACAAGGTGTAGTCTATTTCACTGAACACAAATTATTTTTAAAAAAGTATATGGTGTGGTGCACTGGGTCTGCCTGTAGCATCAGATAATCTCCCCAACAAGTTGTGCAAGATTGTCTATGGCACATTATGATTGTGCTATCATTGTCTATGGCACTTTATGGTTGTGCTGAGATGAGAATATGTGATGTAAAGTTGAAGTACTGTATATTTTCTTTTTCAGGAATTATTCATTCCAGCATTACATAAACTGTTAGAAGTCCTGCCTTGCCTTACATTTCTCTCCTTTTGCTGAACATTATTCTGCATGTATTGTTCCAACAGATTCCATTTAGTTCTATGTAATTTGCTCCTTCCCTTTTCTAAAGATCTCCCCTCCAATTCTTTTATCTCTTTTAGAATATGCAGTACTTCATTTAAAGTTTGTTTAGATTTTAATTTCCATTTTCCAGTAATTGTTATTTTTTGGCAACCAGTAGTGTTAAACTTAGCAAGGCCTTACTATGTCTAGGCAATCCAGATCCTGAATCCCAGCTCAAAAGAATAATTCTCTTCATTACAATCATTTGCAACGCCAACATTTGGGTGCTGGAATTTATCGGAGAAAATTAGCAAAGGAACCAAGGTATTGGGATTAGATAGCTCTGGAGTGATAGTTAAGAGTGGAATGAGAAGTAGATGTTGAACTGCAGATTAGTGACTGCCTTTCCTGTCAGGAATTGACAAGAGTATAGGCAAAGAAATGGGGAATAGAGGAGAGCTAAGTGAAAGACCAGCTGTCATGAAAGTTTTAGTTTGGTCTAGAACAGAAGCATCTCTCTAAAAAGGGATAGCTAGAAGGGCATAAAATATAGCATAAGTATAATAATCCTTCTTAAGAGGTTAGAAAAGGTTGGGAAGAGAGAATGGAGAACCGGTAATGGAACAATGAGAAGACCTCCAGATGGCTCACAAGTATCCAACAAAGGATTTTTGCGCAGAAGTGTTTACATAGGTATTAGAATTTGACCTCAGGTAGATAGCAATAGCTGGAGGTGTGATGGCAAAGAGGGAGGTAATTGGGAAATTGTTTTTTTTGGGGGGGGGGTGTAACAAGTTGGCATATTTTAAAAATAACATTCCGTATTGTCTATACTGTATGGTTCTATGGTTGAGTTTTTCCTCTACCAATTAAAATCTTTTTGTAGAAGTTCCCATTGTCAAAAATAAATGTATGTCAGTGACAACGTTTTGAGTTTCTGTACTGAGTTTTAAGCATGCTTATCTACAGCAACTGCCACATAGTTTTTGCCGCTCACAGTTCCAATATCGGTTCTTGCTATTGGTCATAAAACTTTTTGCATCTGCATGCTCTTTTCTTTCAACTGAATATTTCCAAGTTCCAGGATCCTGAGGAAACACTGCTCTTGGTAAGACTGGGTGGAGGAAGATTTAGCTGGGACTGCTGCCTCCCAAATCTCCTAGAAGCAATTGTTTTCCAGTCATCCAGAAGTAGCTTGGGTTTAGTTTTGTTCCATTCCTCTATTTCCTTAGGGGTCTTCAATCCTTGGATAGGCAGACCTAGGTCCTGCCATGAGGAATACATCCAAGGGTGTCTGTGCTGTTTTCCCCAGCCTGAGTAGCTTAGTTCCTTGTTCGTCCTGCTGGATGACAGAGGGTGATCTCTTGGGTCATCTTGTATCAGATTTGGTGGTACTTAGGGCTAGGGTGTACACTCCTAGGAGCTCCACCTCAGTTCATTTGAGCTTGCCAATCCATATCAAGGAGTTGCTGGGTGAGATAACATCATGGTCTTCGGTCCAAAAGAAAAATTTTGAGCATTTTTGCAATTTTTGCTGGGACCTGGAACAGCCCCCCCCCCCCCCCCCCCCCAAGGGATTTGTTTGATGCCACAGGCCTGCCACTGTAGCACATCTGCCTTGGTGCATGTATGCAATTGCTTGTAGGCTTCACTCAGCATGATTTCTTGTGTATAGTCACTGCACACTCACAACACACATTTGTTTTTGTTTCAGGGAGTGATCCAGATTCCGAAGCTAGGAGAAAATTATTTCCTTCCTGACTGATTTCCATGACAATGTCAGATCTTAATTTTTAAATTAGCTGAAGCTTTATAATCCTTTAGTTCTTCTTGCTTCTTATAGGATAAGTCAAGCCTAAAGACATCACCTTCAAGCTTCTTGCTTATCTTTCACATGGAGCCAGCCTTTGATGCTGTTACAAAAGACTGGATATGCTCTCAGCTTTATATTTTGTATGTTTTTTTTCTGCTTATCCTGTATTTTCCTTGGCAAAATGGAGTGATAGTTTCTCTCTACAAACTGAGGCTGACTTTTTTTTTTTTACACAGCCTGTTCTCATGCAGAGGCTGCAGTACCCTGCTTTTGATGCCTTCCTGGTTGCTAGGCAACTCCTGCCCATGATAGGTGGCCTCTTCCCCATTGGCTGAACTTCTCCGCGTTTAGATGGAAGAGGCGAGCGCAGAGTATCCTCTGCTGATTCCTGCCCTGGATTGGTTGATTTCCTGTACACTCCTAGTCTGCTCCCTTCTCTTGGAACTATTCTCCAGTGTGATGTGTAGGTGATGGCTCCCTTTGGTTCTAGTCCCAGAACTTGGCAGTTGGAATGCTCTTTCTATGGATCACTCCATACTGCAGCATTTGACAGAGATGGAAGGCAGACACAGTCTAGCCTTGGCCGTGGAGGCTGTTGTCCTTGTTGAAGGGGAGCTGTTTCTCCTCCATGGCTTAAGACCTGCTCCTTGGTTCTCTAGGCTTTGCAAGTCATCCCCTCCCCTTTCTATATGGGAAAGCCCTGAAAATGTTGTATGCTTGTTCTTCCCTTTCTGGTGAGCTTTTCTTACTTTGATGAGGAAGATTTGGTATAGCCAGCCTTCAGCCCTGGACCTGTATCAGTCTCTCACCATTGGCAAAGGATTCAATTTGGAGGAATACCTTCTTTGAAGGGATGGGTTTCACCATGCCTGATGTTAAATTCCTTGGTTGGGAGTGGTCCATTGGGACCCATCCAGGTTTTGTGGTGGTATCCCTTTAGGGAGACTTTCTTGTGTTATGGGGCAAGCTTAGGTCCCTCACTCTGGGGTCTGCTTATTTTACATATGATGACACCGTGTCAGTCTTCTCCTCTCAGAAAGATTCTCCCAGGGTGAGGAGGTATGGGCTTCACAAAACTAGAGGTCCTTGTCTGTTGCAATGCTGCCTTCACCTGTGTTACCTTTTTTTTTTTCTTTGTTTATTAGTGAAGGAAGGCTTAGAGTGATGATCTTTGTCCGTGATTTTTTTTTAGTACTTTGGTGTTAGATGAGATGCTGGTGCTTAGTGTCAGTGAGTTCCTGCTGAGCTGGAGTAGTTTCCCCTCTGGTTTTCCCTAACCCCTTCTCTGTGGACACTGGTTGGTACATAGGGTGAGACTCTGTTGTGCTTTCCTCTGATGTTCTTCGTGTTTCACTGTTGCAGTCATCACACTTGGGTTATCTGCCTGCAGGTAGCTCTCAGTTGGCCTGAATACCAGAGACTTAGTATTTCTGTGTCAGATGCTGTCACTCCAGGACTGACGTCAGTTTGTCAGGGGTATAAAAACAGGCAACCGACACCATTACATCAGTCTTTCTTGCCAAGGAGCCTGAAGCAGAAGCAGTTCACAAGTGCCAGTCAGCCGCTACTTGAGTTTTCATTTACTAAGTGAATCATCCTGAAGTCTTCTAAAGCTAAGTACCCTGATGGGGATCCTTTTTTCTTGCTCTAACCGATGTCAGAAAAAGTTAATATTAGTCTTGCCTGTGGAAAGCAAATACCACACAGAGATTTTCATTCTTACTGGGTCACCTGTCTAGGCCCAGATCACAACGTGCCTTGTTCAACGCCCGAACCATTAGTCATCGGGCCCGTATTGTCGCTAAATACTTTCGTTCTCAATCTCCGTATTCCGAAATGGCTTTGGTAAGCCATCAGACTACCGATATTCTGAAAAAACATAAGGATAAAGACAGAGACAGACCGTACAGGTTCAAAGCTGCTGACGATTCTTCCGTTAAGCTAGTCGCCTATTTGCCGGTACTCAGTGAGGCATTTTCATAGCCCCTGGTACCCGCTTCAATGGATTTGCAGGCCTCTACCAAGACCCGTTCGGAGTCTGGTATGCCGTGAGAGTCTTCGACTATGGAACCGGCGGATGTCTCTACCTTGGATGGCTCCGGAGCCGCTGAGCAGGCACCGACTTCTGAGGAAGTTCTTCGTACTACCGATGTTCGACACAGACTACTTCAGTTCTGTCTAAAACTACTGAATTTCTAAGGCCAAGACTACGCGCTACTCCTAGAAAACCGATGACCAAAGTGCATGCACCTGCTCTCTTGACACAAAATAAAATGCTTAGAATGGCAGAAGACCTTATTATGCTGATTAGGGGAAGTCAGCCTTCCCCTGCTAAGAGAAAAAGGGACCAGTCCCCAGCAGCTTCAACAGACCAAGAGTCTGACGACTCTGAGGTTTCTGATTATGAGGACATGCCCTTATCTGCTTATGAGGATTCTGATGCAGAGGAATCCATTCCCTCTGCCTCTCCTCCAGAGGATTTCTCTTTTGGTGAAACCTTACATACTTTGAGAGCATTTTCCACTGGGAATGCCAAGACTATCCTCAGTCCAAAAAGAGACTCAGAGAATTTCTAGACTTGCCACAACACAGGCCTTTAGCAATACCACCAGTCCTGGAAGTTGTTGATGTCTTTATGGAATCCAGTCTTGCTCCTGATACTTTACCCCCTGCCCCTAGGAAACCAGACAGGTACTACAGAGTACCTGACTCTCAAATTTCTTTTCAAAAATCCTACTGCTGACCCAGAGATCATTTCCTAGGGGCCTAAAGGTATCAAGGCAACTACAGCTAAGAATCCCACCCCTTCAGACAGGGATTACAGAGCTTTGGACAGATGGGGTAAGAATGTATACACCTCTGCAACTCTTGCCATTAGGGCTTTGAATTGTCATTTTCACATGCTGAAGTACCAACAACATATTATGGAACTTGTTAAGCAGAAAATAGCTACTTTTACAGACTGTGCAGAAAATAAAGAATTGCTAGAGCTTATGCATTCTGCAAGCCAAGTCAGCAAGCATACATTGCAGTGTGGCTTTGACACCCTAGAAGCATCTTGCAGGGCAGCAGTCACTGGTTCTGTACTGAGAAGGCATGCTTGGCTTAAGGAGCAGACCTTGCCAGATCATGTCAAATCCAAGTTACTAGACGCTCCTTTGAACAAGGACAATCTGTTTGGCACCAAAGCAGAAGAGGTTCTTAAAAAGATGGAAGAAAAAGCTAAATCTATGCAGACAGTCAAAGAATTCTTACAAGTACAGCCTCATATATTCAGTAGGCACTACCCCTCAAAATATTGGTCCTTTCCAGCCCACTCAAGGCCATCTCAAACTAGACCCAGGGGAAACAAGAGCCCCCAGACTACAGTCTCAGGGTATGCAGAGATCTAAGCAATGGAGTGCCTCCACCTCTAAAGCAGTGAATGCGAAACCACCCCCTTATGGAAAGAATTCCCAATGACTTCTCAACTCCACCCCCCTCCTCTGCCCAACTGCTTGAGGCCCTAGGAGGAAAACTTGCCCTTCATGCAAAAAACTAGATTCCCATCACCAAAGACCAATGGGTCCTCAACATTGTATCCCAGGGGTACAAATTTTACTTCCACTCACTGCTAAACCCCAAAAGTGTTCCCAGACCTCCCTCTAAACCAGTGGGCAGAGGCTCAAATCCAAGTCCAATTCCTGTTCTTTATAAGGGCAATTCAGCCGGTTCCTGCAGAACAGATGGTTCAAGGATTCTATTCCAGACATTTCCTGGTACCCAGAAAAGATGGCACTTGGCACCCAATCCTAGATCTTTAAATTCTCAGCACCTTCCTGGTGGTACCAAAATTCAAAATGCTAACCCAGCAGCCACTTCTACCTATGCTAGCCAAAGATACCTGGTTAGTCGCCCTAAACTTAAAAAAAGCCTATCTGAACATCCCTATAAGGGAGTCATGCAGAAAATATCTACGCTTCAGGGCAGGATCTATGCATTATCAGTTTTCTGCACTTCCCTTTGGCTTATCTATTGCTCCCAGAGTATTCACAAAATGCCTGGCTCCAGCCATTGCTTACTGCAGACAGAGAAATATTCAAATTTACCCATACTTTGATGACTGCCTGATTCAGGTAGACAGTCAGGAAATGTTGCAGCACCTGACATTTGTAAAAAAAAAAAAACCTACTAACTTCCCTGGGGTACACTATCAACGAAAAGAAATCAAAACTAGTCCCCAGTCAAAAGATTGCATTCCTGGGAGCAAGCTTAGACACAGCATCCCAGATGGCATTCCTCACTAAGCAGCCTGGCTTATTCCTTGAATTCTCCCCCAGTGACCAGCCTAAGCAAGCGGGTGCTGACGTCATCCTTGAAGCCAGAAGATCCAGTACAAGGAAATCCTATGCTGATAAATGGAAAAAGTACTGCTCCAGGATTCAATCTAAAGGAGAGGACACAACTCTGCCCTCCCTGCCCCTAATCCTGGATTACCTAGCAGATCTACTCCACAGAGGCCTATCCTTCTCTATTAAGATCCATGCCTCTGCCATTTCAGCTCATTACAACACTGAGCCACCTCTCTTCTCTCACCCTCTTATCAAACAGTTCCTGAGAGGGGCAAACAATGTAAGGCCACCAAGGAGAGCACCCACCCCTGCATGGGACCTTAACTTTGTACTGGAAAAACTCACGCCACCCCCCTTTGAGCCTGCAGCATCAGCAGAGTTAAAATTCCTCTCTTGGAAAACAGCCTTGCTTCTGGCCATCACTTCAGCTAGAAGAGTGTCTGAGCTACAAGCACTTATGGCTGTGGAACCTTTCATTATTTTCCATGCTGACAGGGTCTCCCTCAGGACTAACCCTTCCTTTATGCCTAAAGTGGTGTCTAGTGTGGCTCTCAACCAAATCTATCCATTTGCCTACCTTCTTCCCTAATCCTCAAAATAAAGGGGAACAGATCCTGTACTCCTTGGACGTGCACAGGCAGCTTGGATTCTACCTTGATAGGACTAAGTCCTTCAGAAAATCTGATCAGTTACTAGTCAGCTTTGCAACAGGGGCAGAGGGCAAGGCCATTTCAAAGACAAATGGATAGCACATAGCATCCATTTCAAGCACCATGGGAAACCAACCCCTCAGAGGGTCAGAACACATTCCACTAAGGCAACTTCTACCTCTACAGCATTCCTCAGGGGAGTCTCTATCAGGGACATCCTGGAAGCTGCTACCTGGAGTTCTATACACACCTTCACCAAGCATTACCACCTGCCTATCTTTGCCAAATCCAGGGCAGGTTTTGCAACAGCAGTCCTGCAAGGCATTCTAGCCAGCCCTAACTCTTCTTGACTGCCTCCACTCTTCTTCAGATTTGGGAATCTACCCAAGTGTGATGACTGCAACAGTGAAACGTGAAGAACATAGTACAGTTGTGTACATTTACCATAAATGTAGATGTTTGAGTGTATTCACTGTTGCGGTCCTGGTTTCCCTCCCTCCAGCCCCCTGGTTTTCTCTCTCTTTCTCTCTCTAAACTCTCTATGCCTTTTACTACCCCCCCCCTTTCAGGGGTATTGGTATTGGTATTTACTTTTTACTTGTGTTTTCCCCCACCATAACTTAGCTCCCTATTGGGGGGCTCCTGACATTTGGGGCAAGAAAAAATGATGTAATGACATTGGCTGCCTGTTTTTATACCCATGACGACCTGACGTCAGTCCTGGAGCGACAGCATCCAACGCAGAAATACTAAGTCTCTGGTATTCGGGCAGACTGAGGGCTAACCTGCAGGCAGATAACCCAAGTGTGATGACTGCAACAGTGAATACACTCTTAACATCTACATTTATGGCAAGTGTACACAACTGTACTTTTTGAGTAGGGTCTTGTTTTTGCTTCTGGCCTCACTTAGTGAGAATCTTCTAAGTAATTCTCCCTATCCCTGCTCATTGAGGGGTCTATTTAAGGGCAGTCTGCAAATAAGTGTGTTTTCCTGCTCTTCTTTTGGTGAATGTGCTCTTTCTGACATCTTCTGGTTTACAGTTAAGTCTTGCTGATAGTTCACATTCTGGTGAATAGGAGTCTGTGGTCAATCTATCCTAATTACTTTCATCTCTGTATGGCAGAGAGAGAACCCTTTTGGGCACGTCCCAGAAATGGGCCACTTATGCGACTATTTCTGTCTGCTCTGCAAGTTATTACAGAGAATGAATGCAATGTACTGTTAATTAGCTGCTTCCTGTGGTCCAAGGTTTGTTTCCCCTCAGCCTTCATTTGCTTGCTGTGTGACCTTGAACATGTCACTTAACCAGATGATACTTTGAGACAACTGGGAAATTGGACTAAGGTCTTCAGTAGCCTACTAGACCACGATTCCAAGATGGCTTCACTCTGAAGGACAGGTTGATTAGAGCTCTCTCCATGTGAAAAAGAAGTAAAACAGCCAGTGAAGGTTAACAGAGTGGGAGAAATGCAGTTACTGACTAGTCCGTGTACAGCCTGGATGTCAGCAAAGAAGAAATCTGGAGAAGTTAAGATAAAATCAGGGAGAAAACAGAATGATACCACAGTACAAGGACAAAATGATTGACTTCAACAATTGGCTAAGCTTCTGGTGTCATTCTAAGGGGATCCAGTATCTGTCTGCCTGGGATGACATGATCAACAAACCACAAAGCTTTGGCAGAGATGGCCTCACCAGTCACCCCTGGGATTCCAGATACTGGCTAAGGCTCTAGCCACCCCTATAGTGCCTTTTTTAGGCAAGTTTCAAATGACAAATTCACCACCGTAACAGGTACAAGCAAGCAGAATCTGAGGGTATTGCTACTCAGTGCTAGAAGTCTAAACCTCAAAATGCACTCACTCGAGGCCCTCCTTAAAATGGAGAACATCGACATCTGTGCAGTGACAGAGACCTGGTTCAAGGCTACAGAGAGTACCCCTGCATTACCAGGCTATAATTCATACCACACCTTTCAGCCACCCTACCTGGACCGAAACACTAAAGGCAGAGGTGTGTCCATATTCATTAAGGATATCCACACCTCCAGGCTAGTTGCTCAGCATAATGCATCTGCGATTATCCAAGTGCAACTAACTCTGAGCAAGACCGCGATCCAAATTGTAGCTTGCTACAGATCCCCACCATGCCCCAGGATTCCCACTCCTCATTTCTTGATTCACAGGAAAATATAGGGGTACAACCTAACACCCTAATAATGGGCGATTTCAACTACCCCACCATTAACTGGGAAAACTACTCATGTACCAACTCTTGTGCTCAACATTTTCTGGAATTCATAAATTCCAATGCGTTGGATCAACTTATCCACACCCCCACCAGGGCAGCAATAATTCTAGACCTGGTTATTACCAACATGGGCAACGTGTGCACCACACCAGAGGTCAATTCCTCATTGTTCAGATCCGACCAGAAGCTAATCACCCTAGACATCCACATCCCTCCTCCACCCCCCATTAGGGAAACCACCATAAAAAATTTCTCCAAAGCCAACTTCACGCTTCTTAAGACCAAAGTGGCAAACTTCACAACACCCATGCTGACGGACAATAGAGATATGACTGCTGAATCGTACACAAATGCACTTTATAAGCACTTAACACGAGTGCACGGATCGTGCAATCTCTAACAGAACCAAGATGCTATCCTCCAAAAAAAGGAAGCCAATCTGGTGGTCCCCTGCCATAAACAAACTCTACAACAGAAGAAAGAAACTGTTGCAAAAGAGTAAAATCCCATAATTGGAGGTCAGCCTCAGTAAGAAGCTGAGATCCCTCATAAAATCCTCCAAAGCCAGTTACAAAAACAAAATCGCCACTGACTCTAAAGACAACCACAAAGCATTCTATAGCTATGTCAAGAATCTCAATGGCAATACTCAGATCTGCTTTGAGTTACAGCACAATGGCACTAAATATACAGAACCAACTGATATTGCCAACATCCTGGCAGATAAGTTCAGTGCTAACTTTACCCCCATCTCATCCCCTAAAGGGCCCATTTCTATACCGGAAGAATGCAAAGTTCCTGTAATCACAGCTGCACAGGTAAAAAAACACACACTCCAAAGCCAAGAACACAGCATCCATGGGACCTGACAACATCCCAGGCTGCATTCTACATGAACTACAAAACGAACTGGCACCCCACATAGATACCATATTCAATCATCGCCTCACCTCAGGCTATGTGCCCACTAAATGGCGCACAGTGACTGGTATCCCACTCCACAAAGGGAGAGCCACCACGGACCCTGGAAACTACCGCCCCATTAGCCTGACGAGCCTGGTCTGCAAGGCTATGGAATGTATCATCATGGAACTTATAAACAATGACATTGATAATCTCCAAACTCAGGACCCCACCCAGTTCGGGTTTGTAAAAGGCAGATCATATCTCCAAAACCTGATAGTCTTCTTTGAAGCAGTCACCAAAGCCGTAGATGAGGGTAAGATGATTCACACACCTTATCTAAATCTCGCCAAGGCTTTCGACACCACCCCCCACTCTGGAATTGTAGATAAACTCACTAAACTAAGTATAAATCTCTATGTCTCAAGATGGGTTGCCAACTGGCTCACTGACAGAACCCACACTGTGAAAGTAGCAGACTCCAAATCCAACTTCAGACCAGTGACAAGTGGAGTACCACAGGGTTCAGTCCTGGGTCCTCTCTTGTTTGGTAACTACTTCTTTGAAGTACAGGCTAACAAAGAAGGTCTTTGGCTAACGAAGTTCGCAGATGACTGCAAACTAGGAGCCATAATCGAAGCTCTTAATGATATGGACATTTTACAAAAGGGCCTCACTGAGACAGATGCCTGGTGTCATAGCCTCAAGCTCAGTGCCAAAAAGTGCATTGTCATCCCCTTTGGTAAAAACCCTGTACCCATGAACTACAACATAGGCGGTAGTATACTTAACACCGAAAGTGTGATAAGAGACCTTGGGACACAGGTGGACAGTAGTCTCTCCTTTGATAATCAAATTGCCACATTAGTCAGGAAATCCTTCTACGTGGCACACCTCATCACAAAAGGTTTCTCATCCAGAAAAAAAGAGGTCATTGTTCCCCACTCCTCATCACTCATTAGACCCATTATAGAGTACAAAGCCTCTTTTGGTATGTACCTCCCAAAACATCTACAACTGAAAAGGCCACAGAAATACCTCACAAAGAGGATTACCGGTCTCAAACAGATGCCCTACGCAGACCTTCTCAAAAAACTCCAGCTTTACTCCGTCGCATATCGCCTGCTCAGAGATGATCTCTGCCTAACATACAAAGCTATGTCAAACCCAGAGCTGTTGGACATGCTCCACTTAAAGAAATCCCAATCCCTCCGAGCTGCACGCTCTAGGGACCTAAACCTTGTCACCACAATAAACAGGACATGCCGGAGGGATAGATTCCTGTCCCAGAGACTTACCATACTCTGGAATAAACTACCTATCCATATCAAACAAAGCTCCTCATTAGCACTCATCAAGAAAAATCTTGATGATTGGATGGGAAATAGGAAATTCACCCCGGGGATCACTTCTGTGGCTCTGCTAGACAGTGGCACAGGAAAATAATTTTCTTGGGTGGCAAAAGCCAGGGTACCTTTTTGGCTGGGCTTGTACAGACCCCAGGGCTGATTGCCTAGTACCTACCTATGAACCTATATTAATCAGTGTACGACGCAAATAACAGTTACAGGAGACACATTTGGGTAGAAATAAGCATGTGAATTTGGCAAATAAAGGGCTTCAGAGTAGATATTCAGCAGAGTATCATGGACAAAGAAAAAGAGGGAGTGGTAATACTGATGGCAAGATGGGCTTCAGTAGTCATACAGGAGGAAAAGGAAGACAATAATGATAGATTTATGATTATAAGGGGTTATTGCCAGGTTAGAAGGATTACACTGGCATGCATTTATATTCTGTATTAAAGTGCTTAAGACAATTTTGGAAGAAATAATTGAACAGACGTTGTCAATTTTCATTCTGTCCTCAAATTATGGATTCAGATCCAATCCCTTTGATCCGACTCGGCCATTGCAAAAGCTCATGGCAATAAGAAAACTCTGGAGCTACTGCCTTATCCAGAATGCACCAACCCCAAGTACTTCAGATCTCGTTTGCCACTTGAAATTCAAAAGACATGGTGCCAGCTTCTCTTGAGCAGCTAAGTGTTTATTTTTCAAATAATTATAATCTTTCATTCTAATTTTTCTTTCTTCATATCTAAATATCTAATGTCTTATAAAAATGATAGAGAGTCTTAAGCAGATTTATATCATTAGTCTCCCTTACCTTCACTTTTCGTACTGTTGTACTCCTCCATATACTATCATTCAGCAACTTGAACAAATCAGTTCGCCTTACCCAGTTTTGAATGTTCACAGTTCAGTCCATTCTCCCATTTCTGGGAAAGGATGAATGGTTGTGCTCGTGAGACCTTTAGGATGCATACTATCACATAAAGATGAACAGGTGGTCCAGAAGATACTTACGATTCTGGCTGGGAACGGGACCAGTCATTAGCAATTCAGAGTTCTGCCCTTTGGTCTCACCACAGCCCCCAGGATGGTTCACCAAATGCATGGCAGTAGTAGCAGCTCACTTGAGACTGCAAGGAGTCTGGGTGTTTTCATATATAGTTGACTGGCTCATTACCTCCCCGACCAGACATTAAGTAATAGAGGCAAGAAATCAGGTTCTATAGACACGCTCTTACTGGGAAATAACTGAAAACTATGAAAAGTCTCATTTCAAATGTGCTCAAAAGCTGGAGCTAGTAGGAGCACTGTTCACCGCAGTCAGTGATAGCTTCTATGCCTCCTGTAAGAGTTCAGACCTTAAGAACACAGGTCAGGAAAATAATTTTCAGTTTCAAAGTTTCTACCTGTTTGGCTCTTCAGGCTGCATGATCAATGGCAACAGCAATAAGGTTTTACATGCGGATTCTACAGTGGATGCTAGCCATGCAATGGTCAATACTTATCAACTTGTGTGAACCCTGATACGTATAACTCAGATTTGCAAGAGAGATCTCAAATGGTGGACTCAATCAGAGCAGGTTCTACAAGGCCTTCCATTCATTCCAGTCAGCCCAAGGCCATAATGACCACGGATGCTTCCCATTTGGGGAGGGGGCATTGCCTGGCAAAGACAGTGCAAGGCACTTGGTCCCCCGAAGAGGCCAGTTTGCATATCAGCATCCTAGAAATGAGCAGTGCTTTTTAGCATTGCAGGCCTTTCAAGATGCTTTCCCTTGGGGACGATTGCAATTCAAATGGACAGCATGTCAATAGTTTAGTACATCAACAAACGAGGGACCAGATCTTATCCCTTGTGTTAAGAAGCACTCAGAGTGTGGCAATGGGCGATCTCATCCAACCGCTTTCTCGCCGCAGCGCACAGTCTAGGGAAGTCCAGTGTGATACCAGAGAAGGTGAGCAGGTGCATTCTTCTACATCACAAATGGTCTCTCAACAAGAATGTGGCGAAGATGACTTTTTGTCATTAGGGCCAGCCTTGCTGCAGTCTTTTCGCTTCTCCCCTAAACAAGAAATGCAGCAGCTGCATTGCCCTGAACCCACCCACAGGGGGAGTCGCCAAGGGATGACCTAGTTCACTTCTGGCCCCCTTGCCTGCTTTGACTACCCACCAATCCCACTAATTTTCAGATTCCTGCAGAAAGCTGCCATGTTGAAGAGCAACATTATCCTCACTGCACCTTTTTGACCTTGACAGATTTGGTTCTCCTTCCTTGGCTTCACTTACTCCACCCACCATGGACTCTGGATCTAGCTCCAAACCTTTGGTCACATCTGACAGGCATGATCCATCAGACATACTGAACCTCAGGCTGACTACCTGGCTTCTCCAATTCCATTAACAGCCAGGCAACCTGTGCTGTCCTCTCCAGTCAGTCATACACTTTTATCTTCCCATAAACCATTTATATGCCCCATTAGCCTGACGAGCCTGGTCTGCAAGGCCATGGAACGTATCCTCATGGAACTCGTAAACAAAGACATTGGTAATCTCCAAACTCTGGACCCTACCCAGTTCGAGTTTGTAAAAGGCAGATCATTTCTCCTAAACCTGATTGACTTCTTTGAAGCAGTCACCAAAGCCATAGATGAGGGTAAGGTGGTTCACACAGCTTATCTAGATCTCACCAAGGTTTTCGACACCATCCCTCACTCTGGAATTATAGATAAGCTCACTAAACTAGGTTTAAATCCCTATGTCACAAGATGGGGTTGCCAACTGGCT
>NC_056744.1:785790195-785793118 GCF_019279795.1 Protopterus annectens
TTATTTTTGGCCCATCTTGGCTGTGTGTAACACTTTTAAACGTTTGCAATGGTGACGTTTTAGTTTTTTAGCATACATGGACAGAGGGATTGTTCCCAGAGGGCTATGTATTCTTAAAATGCCCTCATATGGGAACGCATACCCAGAGCTGCTAAAAAAGTGGCAACAGCTGAATATCCAATTAGGCTTGGACTAAATGTTGCTCATGAATGAGTATTTTTTATCTACAGAGGAAGACCTGAAGAAAGATATTTGTACCCTTGAAAATGATATATTGGCTATGCCTATCTTTTCAAATATGTCTAACCATTTTCATGACATGGTAGGAAGACTACAAACTTTGGATGCCAGAATGGAAGCAACTAAAAAACGAAAACTTGTTCGTGACATCAATGATTTTGGCAGAGGAATATCTTCTCTTGGCCCAGGAGAACGTCCCTATAAATAACAGCAATAGATCCAAAAATGAATACTAAATGCGCTCATAAAGTCAAAACAAGAAGTAACCTGGATACTTTGGATGATATTAGCGGCGTTAATGCAGTTTCTAATGAACAGAATAAAGGCATGTAGTACAACCCCCCATCTGAATCTGCGAATGGTTTGACCCACGCAACGCCAGCCATAGGGCAGAGACTTCTAATTCCTGTGTAACACCGGCGAGTGATCACAACGCTTGGAAATACAAATGATGAGGTGGGGAGGAAATCACAGCAACTAACTCTTAGTTTCGCTTCAAAGCGTTTTTCACTGGAGCGACCTGAAACTGTGAAAGAACGACCGGCGGCAGAGGAATTCCCCAGTTGTATGCTCAGAGGCATCTAATAAAAGGAAGCTCAACAGCCCTTTAGGCACAGCCAAGATGGGCCGAAAATAATTAAAGGTACGTTGAATTTATCAACGTTCCAGTTACAAGAAGCCCATATATCAGTACTTTCAAAGGGGCTTAACTTTATTCCTTCAGGTGGAAATGACCTGGTGTCTGCACTAACTGACTTGAAAAAATTCACCAGAATGTTAAACTTAAAGTTGTTGTTTGGTCAATCATCTATAGTAGAAAGAGGCTTTAAGCACCTCAGTACTTTTATACCTATTGCTGTACCAATAGTGAAGGCTTTTCATGATTTGTGTGAAGTACAAATTAGGCAATTGTATGAGAGTAGTAATAAGAGTAAAAGGAATGAGTACAACTTGACACTGGATGAGTTTAAAGCATTTAAAGATATGTGCTCCTGTAAAGAAATAATAATTAAACAAGCTGATAAGGGAGGGGTAGTGGTGCTCATGGAACGTGACAAATACTTAGATACTATGTCCTGTTTGCTGGAGGATACTACTGCTTTTAAACGCATCACTGGCATGGATGTAAAAAAATGTATATCATATGTTAATATGGTCATCTATGACTTACAGCTGCAGGGTCAGATAGATCTTGATTTATTTAATTATTTAACAGTTCCTTGTCCTGTGACACCCGCTATGGAATACCTAAGATCCATAAGTCAATCATAGATCCACCTATGAGACCCATCGTCTCAGGAGCAGGTTGGGTGACCAACCCTGTCAGTTTATTTACATGGTCAGTTACAACCTTTTTTGAATAATTGTGATTCAGTTTTACGTGACACATTTGATTTTTTACAGAAGTTACGAGTAAGCTAGGACACTGAGAAGGAACAAATGATTAATAATGAGTATTATTTGGTAACTTTGGACATTGTCTCTCTTTTCACGGTCATACCGAATGATGATGGGATTGACATTTTGAGAGATTTTTTTACTTCATGTCCAAACCCTGATTATGGTAAAATAGAAACGTGGTGTAGCCTTCTAGATGTGGTTTTAAAGAATAATGTTTTCCTCTTTAATGAACTTACGTACCTTCAGCTCACTGGTGTGGCAATGGGTACTTCCATAGCCAACACCTATGCTAACCTAGTGCTCTACCAGTGGGAAAGTAAGCATATTTTGAGTGATTTAAACCCTTATAGACAACATATTAGATTTTTCCAACGTTTTGAAGACGATTGTTTCCTACTTTGGAAGGGCAGCTTGGATGTATTGGATATGTTTTTGGACTATTTGAATAGAGCTTCTTCCTTTCTAAAGTTTAAAATGAGCTGTTCCAAGACTGAAATTGTGTTTTTGGATGTAGAAGTTATATTTAAGGATGGACATATGAATACTAAGTCACATAGAAAGGACGTCTGTGCTGGTAGATACACCCACTTTCATAGCATGCATTCACCACACATCTTTAAAGGTATTGTGAGGTCCCAGTTAGGAAGGTTGAGTAGGCTTAACACTAATGACTGCTGTTTTGAGTTACAATTAAAGGATATGTTAGCGGATTTTTCTGCCAGTGGATATGATAACGTCCTACTCTCTGTGGAGAAAGATAAGGTGATGCAGGAGAGGAAGACTAAGTTTGCTCCTACCTTCCTATCTGACCCACTGGAGTCAGATGCCTTACCTATGAATAGTACGAATGTGTGTATGGACTTGAGTAGATATGTAACTGCATATAGTCTTACAACACCATCCATAAAGCAAATAATATTTAAGAACTGGTTGATACTAATGGCTTAAAATGAACTAAAGGCCTTATTGGGTGATAGACCTTTATTTGCCTATAGGAACATGAGAACTTTAAAAAATTCCTTATGTTATAAGGATTTTTCTACCAACGTTGTGAAAACGCTTTCCTCTAAGTATGGTACATGTAAATGCCACAATTGTTCATGATGTGGAGATATTTTTGACACAGGGAGTGACCTTTTTGTTCATCCAGTAACAGGGAAAACTTTTAAATTTTATGGTTCAGCTACTTGTCACACAACACATACAGTGTATTTGGCTACCTGTGTGTTATGCAAATCTTTTTATGTAGGCAAAACCACTAGTTGAAGAGATGGCAAATCTT
>NC_056744.1:785793618-785841118 GCF_019279795.1 Protopterus annectens
GGAGCCTTAAAGGGCTTTCCAAAAGGACCAAAAACCCCAAATGTCGGAGCCAGGCCTGACGCCTCATGACTAGACCCGCTGCTGGCTCTAGCGCTCCCTCTGTGGCGTGGGACAAAAGCCGCATAGAGGTATTCAACTGATCTTAGAGTGGCCACGAGTGGAGTACAACTGCTTGTCCTCTGCCGACATGGACACTGGGAAGGGGGGGGGGCAGCATATTCCTTTATAAGATCTCACTGCATCCTGATGACATGTGCCATGTAGTTCAGGGACCTTACTGAGAAGGTCGCTGAACTAAATACCTGCTTCGAGGCGATCCATCGAAAGGGACTCCTTGCTCGGTGGATGGACCGAGGGCTCTCCTGAGCTAATTCCTCTTGGCTGCCGCCATCAAGATGGCATCTACGGGGACCCTTGCTCCAATGGGACCGGGTCTGCAGGGGACTCAAAATTCTATCCGGGCGTTTGTGGACTGGCTCCACAGTGTCCGGCTCCTTCCACACCCTGGTGGTGATAAGGTCCACGAGGGGGTCGGCCGGAGGGACACCCAAGAGGTAGACAGGTCTGCTTTGAATGCCTCCAGGAACACAGACTCGTCGGAGGAAGCCTTGGGGGCAGACCACCCCCCCGATCCTGAGTATTTCCATGATGTCTCCAAAGGAGACATCCTCGGGGTGACCTTGGGAGCCTTCCTTCATCCAAGTCAGTGTACTCTGTTAAGGACTGGGGAGTCCACGTGTCTCCTCTTACACTTATGCTTGCGAGGCACTTCCTCGGGGGGACTGTCCGAGGAGGTCTCACCAGCAATATCCTGTTCCAGTGGAACAACCTGGGACATCGAAGCAGGCTGTCCCTGTGGCCAGGTGATGGAAGCCTGACCCAGCAGAGAGGGAGTGCAGGGTGGCGCCGATGAAAGGACCGGGGGTCCGGATGCTCTCAACAGAGCCCTCTCCACTACATCGAAGGCCAAGGGGGAGCCTCTCTCCCTGGGATCTGAAAGCCAGCTCCCACGCGGATCCGATGAAGAGATTGGAACCGGCGCCGAGGCCACCGGATCCAAAGGACCAGTGTGCTCCGACCTGGACGGAGCCGAAGGCACACTGAATCCCTCGGATCCGAAGCTCGGCCCACTGCTCTGAGAAATCGGATCCGACTAAGGACCCGACAGACTCGAGGGTAGGGTCGGATCCGAAGTACCCAGTACTGTCGGCACCGACCCACCCCCGGCTCCAACGCTGCCCGGCTCCGAGCGCTTTGAACCCAAGAAGCGGGTCGGAGAAGGAGCTATCCGGGCAAAAAAAGGTGTCGAGCTCCCCCCCCCCCGAAGGGGGGGGCAAGAGCACTCCCATCTGCAGCTGGGCCTGGATGAACCTTCTCATCATCTGGTCCAAGTCTGCATCAGAAAGACTAAGTAGATCTCGACGAGGCCACCACGGCGGGCGGGAATGCCGCCTCGATGACCTCGACGGAGATCGGGTCTCCTCCTCCTCGGGTCCTGTGGAAAAGCAAGGGGATTGGATCCGATGAGGAGGGGGACCTGGAAGCCGTGGAGGGAGGAGCCCGCTTAGCTGGGGGGCCCGAAGCGGAGGCCTCGGCCCGCCGCTTGTGGTGCTTCTCCCTCCTGGCCTCCCTTTCCTCCGGCGTCTTAGTGGGAGTTTGAGTCCCGGCCAGGGGAAGGGGGGGCAGGAGTGGCTACCACCAAGGACTGAGGAGGAGCCACGGGAGTACTGGAGGCTGAAGCTGGATCAGGGGGCAAAAGTCCCATCAGAACCAGCTTCGACCGCCACTCTTTCAGTGCCCTGGGGTTGAACGCTGCACAAATGGAACACCCTGAGGACAGGTGTTCAACCCCAAGGCCCTGAACACACCGAGTATGGCCATCCGCTGGTGAAAGCTTATGGCCACACTCGGTGCACTTAGAAAAAATGGGTTTCGGGGCCTCCAACATTGGAAAAAATAACTACACAAACACACCAGGCCCTAAAAACACAAGCAACACACACACACTCTACGAACCAGCGAGTGGAGGAATTACACTAAAAATGAATAAAATTAACAAAAGGGAATCCTAAACACACACACTATTTAAGAAATCAAAGATTTTCTATATTAACAAGTTTTTTCTCAAGACTTATCTGAAAGTCGCCAGGAGCTCTGAAATCCAGCTGTCTCTTCTAAGAGCGGCAAACTAGATCTGAGGTCAATCAGGGTTGGCAGGGGATTATGGGTAAGGGGAGGAGCTAGGAGCTCGGATCCATAAGCTGTAAAATAAATTGCTGGCTCGGATTCGAAGTCGGATCCAAGACCCAAAGGTTGCTGACAAATGAAGTCCCTACTTCAGATTTACAGTTTTCAGCCCTAGGCTAACCACAGACTGTTCCTGTGGAACTGAGAACAGCAACAGTTATTCCCCTCCACAAAGGTGGCCTAGCAACAGTTATTCCCCTCCACAAAGGTGGCCTAGCAACAGACCTGGGGAATTACAGACCCATAAGCATGACCAGTCTCATCTATAAGGCCATGGAAAGCATCATTATGGACCTCATACATAAAAAAATAGGTGACCTCCAAACCCTGGATCCTACCAAATTCGGCTACGTGGACGGCAGATCCTACCTGTTAAATCTGGTAGATTTCTTTTGAAAATGTGACCAAGGCCACTGACGGGGGCAAATCTGTGGACAAAGTACCTCGACCTGGCAACAGCTTTCAACATAATCCCACATTCAGGCATTACCAATAAACTTAGCAAACTGAATGTAAACCCCTTTGTTGTAAGATGGTCTGCCAATTGGCTCACAAACCGAACAAACAAAGTGGGTGATCCACATCAACCAGCAGATTTGTTACTAATGGGGTGCAACAGGGGTCAGTGATGGGCTCCCTACTGTTTGGTATATACTTCTCAGAAGTTCAGATCAAAACTAAAGGTTGTGTCTGACCAAGTTTACAGATGACTGCAAACTACATGCAAACGTTGAATCCCCAAATGATTTCAGTATACTTCAGCAGGGTCTCAGGCAGACCAATGACTAGTGTAGTAGTCACGGTCTCAAACTGAACGCAGATAAATGCATCATCATTCCCTTCAGCACAAACAATGTCCACTCACACAATGAAATCAACACCACCACCCTAAGTGCCATGAACTGGTAAGGGACCTGGCATCACATTGCTGACTGGGACCTTGACTTTGACCACCAAGTGTCTGCAGTAGTAAGGAAAGTTTTTTATGTAGCACACTATTAGTAAAGGCATTGCCTCGAGAGCAAAAGAAGTTATAAACCCCCCTCCCCATACTCAGCACTTATCCAGCCCATAATTGAGTATAACACCCCATTTGGCATGTACGGTTCTATGCACCTACAGCAATTGGAAACAGACCTCAGAGGTTTCTAACAAAGAAGATCAAGGGGCTCCAGCATGTGCCTTACACAGACTGACTAAAGTCTTTGTTACTATACTCCATATCATATATACTTCTTAAGGGAGACTTGCGCCTGGCTTATAGAGCAATCTAAGACCCAAACCTAATGACTTTGGTGCATATCTGTAAATCAAATGGGACTAGGGCTACCCGTTCCAGGGCTCTAAATATAGCCTGTGACCTAATTAGGACATGCTGGAGGGACAGATTTATCCCTCAGTGAATGCCACATCTTTAGAAAAGGCTACCAAATTCATGTGAAACAGAGCACCTTTATGACACTGTTTAAGAGGAACCTGGATGAGTGCATACATCACAAATATATACATATAGCTATATCTAGGTTTACCTTTAAAACTGCGTATTGCAGAAGGGCGAACAGAACAATTCCGAAAGGCAGTCTGCAAACGTCAAACGGAAAAAGGTTTGAATGTACAATGAGCGAATGCACAGTGAGATTCGCTCATTGCACATTCGACATTCTGGGGCGATTGCACTATAGTGGGGATTGGAAAATGGTTCTTTTCCCCACTGTAGTGCAATCTCGGAGTTAGAATAATAAAGTAGGGGGGGTGCAGGGGGGCTTCCCCGTTGTTTTGGCTTTCGATCATTTAGGACTGGTTGTTAGCAATTCAACATTTGTGTACGTTGATATTTCGAAGTGCGCACATAAAAATATATATATATGTATGTATGTTTATGTATACATATATAGCTATATAATCATATAACTATAATATTTTATAATATACACATGCATAATTAGATACGTAAAAGGATGAAAGCAAGAAAGGATTTTCATTATCAGAACACAGAGAGAAAATTGATATTTCAACATTGCCACAAAAATTCAATGGAGCAATCATCCATCCGTTGGATATCATCAAATTTGCTTGCAGAAAAATTCTGTATAGACTTCAGAATAAGCAGCAAAACATGCCAAAGTACTACAGAAAAGGAAGACCTCTCTTACTTCACTATACTTATCCCAATTGCAGCCCCAAGTAAAATTAGAAGCTGAAATTCCAAGGGACTAGACAACATACCTGGCTGGTTTCCAACAAAGAATGAAAGAAAAGTACAGTTGTGTACACTTACCATAAATGCAGATGTTAGAGTGTTATTCACTGCTGCAGTCATCGCACTTGGGTCATCTGCCTGCAGGTAGCCCCTCAGTCGACCCGAATACCAGAGTCTTGGGATTTCTGCGTCGGATGCTGTCGCCTCTTCCATGACATCAGGGGTATAAAACATACAGCCGATGCCATTACATCAGTTTTTCTTGCCCCAGATGTCAGAAGCCCCCAAAATAGGAAGCAATCACATGGTGTGGAACACCTGCAGCAAAAAGTAAATACCATTTCCATAAGATATGGCCAAAAAAGAGGATGGGTAGAAAGTATAGAAAAGACAGGGAGCTGGTGGAAGGGTAACCAGGACTGCAACAGTGAATACACTCGAACATCTTCATTTATGGTAGGTGTACACAACTCTACTATGTTATTCGTGTTTCACTGTTGCAGTCATCACACTTGGCTTGATTCCCAAAGCTGAGGAAGGGTGGAGGCAGTCGAGAAGTATTAGGGCTGGCTAGCAGGCCTTATAAGACTGCTGTGGCAAATCCAGCTCCAAATTTAGAAAAGATAGGTAAGTGGTAATGCTTGGTGAAGGTGTGTACAAAACTCCATATTGCAGCTTCCAGGATGTCCCTATTAGGGACTCCCCCTGAGAAATGCTGTAGAGGTTGAGGTAGCCCTAGTGGAATGAGGTCTGATCCCCTGTGGGGTAGGTTTTCCATGGTGTTTGTAGCAGAAATGGATGCAGTGCGCTATCCATTTAGAAATGGTTTGCTCTGAAATGGCCTTGCCCTCTGCCCCTGTAGCAAAGCTGACTAGCAGCTGCTCAGATTTTCTGAAAGGTTTAGTCCTGTCAAGGTAGCACCTGAGCTGTCTGTGCACGTCCAAGGAGTGCAGGATCCTTTCCCCTTTATTCTGAGGATTAGGAAAAAGGTTGGTAAATGGAAGGATTGGTTTAAAGCCACACTGGATACCACCTTGGGCATAAACGATGCATTAGTCCTTAGGGAAACCCTGTCCGCATGGAAGATAATGAAGGGTTCCACAGCCATAAGTGCCTGTAACTCAGACACTCTTCTTGCTGAAGTGATGGCTAGAAGTAAGGCTGTTTTCTAAGAGAAGAATTTTAACTCTGCTGTAACAGCAGGCTCAAAAGTCGGGAGCGTGAGCTTCTTTAGTACAAAGTTAACATCCCAGGCAGGAGTGGGAGCTCTCCTTGGGGGTCTTAAATTGTTAGCTCCTCTCAGGAACTGTTTGATCAGAGGATGAAAAAAAGAGGGGTGGCTCAGTATTGTAATGAGCTGAGATGGCAGTGGCATGAATCTTAATTGATGAGAAGGATAGGTCTTTGTGGAGCAGCTCTGCCAGATAATCTAGGATCTGAGGTAAGGTGGGCACAGCTGTGTCCTTTCCTTGAGACCGACTTCAAGAGCATTATCTTTTCCACTTTTCTGAATAGAATTTCCTAGTGCTAGGCCTCCTGGCCTCAAGGATAGCATCCAGCACCTGTTTGCCGAGAGTTGCTGGTGATGTATTCAGGGAATAATCCAGGCTGCAAGGTTCAGGGTTTGCAGACGAGGATGCAAAATGTGTCCTTCCGGCTGAGGCAGCAGAGAGGGGGGGTCTGATGTAGGTGCCAGTGTGGCACTGCTGTCAGACTGCATAGGAGTGGGTACCAGTGCTGACGTGGCCAGTCTGGTGCAATAAAGAGAGTCCTTGGCCTGTCCTGTTTGATCTTGAGTAGTACTTTTGAAAGGAGGGGCAGAGGAGGAAAGGCACAGAGTGACAGGTTTTCCCATGAAAAGGATAGGGCATCCACTTTCCATGCTTGACTGTGGGGATTTCTGGTGCAAATTTTGCTCAGTTGATGGTTTTGGAGGGAAGCAAAGAGGTCCACCTCTAGTGTCTCCCACCTGTGTATTAGAAGCTTGAATGAGTTGGGTTCCAGTTTCCACTCGTGTGGCTCCATTAGATTTCTGCTTAAGTCGTCTGCCAGTGAATTTTATTTGCCTGGCAGGAATTGAGCTTGCAGGTGCACTTGATTGCTCAAGGCTGTGTTCCACAGAGCCATGGCTAACCTGCAGAGTGGGTAGGAATGAGTTCCCCCCTGCGTGTTTATGTACCACATAACTGTGGTGTTGTCTGTCTTTATCAAGAGTTGTCCTGGCAGGATAAGGTATTTTAAGGCTGTCAGTGCATTCTGTACAGCTAACATTTCTTTTTGATTGATATGCAGGTGAATTTGTCCTGGGCTCCATTTGCCTTGAATGCATTTGCCTGCCATGTGAGCCCCCCAATCATAGTCTGATGTGTCTGTTGTCAGGGTTTGGGTGGTGGGGGGTTGAGTGAAAGGGAGTCCCTTGTTGTGGGTGCAAGCCTCTGCCCACCAAAGGAACTCTGTCCTTATCAAGGAATGATAGGAATCACCGTTTCCAGGTCCTGAGAATGTTGACATCAGAGACTTAAGTACCACTGAAGTTTCCTCATATGCAGTCCTCCATATGGAATTAGTAGAATGCATGAGGCCATGAACCAGAGGGCTTGCATTATTTTTCTTGCAGATAGCTGGGTTTGGGTGGCCAGTAGTTTGGAGTAATTTGTCAAATAAACCTGCTTTTCTGGAGTGAAGAATGCGATCTGGGAAGTTGTGCTAAAGCTTGCTCCCAGGAATACAATCTTTTGGCTGGGTACCAAATGTGATTTATTTTCGTTGATGGTATACCCCAGAGAAGTTAGGAGTCTCTTTACAAATGTCAGGTGCTGAAGTAGCAATTTCTGACTGTCCGCCTGAATCAGGCAATCGTCCAAGTATGGGTAAATTTGAATATTTCTCTGCCTGCAGTATGCAACGGCTGGAGCCAGGCACTTTGTGAATACCCTGGGCGCAGTAGATAAGCCAAAGGGAAGTCCAGAAAACTGATAGTGCATAGAGCCTGCCCTGAAACGTAGACATTTCCTGCAAGATTCCCTTGTAGGGATATGCAGATAAGCTTCTTTTAAGTATAGGGTGACCATGAGTCCTTGGCTAGCATAGGAAGCCGCTGCTGGAGTGTAAGCATTTTGAATTTTGGTACCACCAGGAAGGTGTTGAGAGCAGACAGATCCAGAATAGGGCACCTAGAGTTCTCTTTTCTGGGCACCAGGAACAGTCCGGAATAGAAACCCTGTCCCTTTTGCTCTGTTGGAACAGGTTGAATAGCTCTGATACTGAGAAGAGAAAGTACTTGCTTTTGGGCCACTGCCCACTGGTTTGGAGGAAGGTCTGGCAATCCGCTTGGGGTTGGCAGTGAGTGGAAGCAGAATCTGTATCCCTGGGATACAATGTTTAAGACCTATCGGTCCTGGGTAATATACTCCCAGTTTTTTGCATGCAGGGTGAGTTTTCCTCCTAGGGGTGCAAGTAATTTGGCATGGCTGGGAAGAATGAGGGCCAAGCCATTGCAAAATTTTCCATAAAAAGCTGGCTTACCACTCCCTGTTTTTGAGGAGGGAGCACTCCATTGTTTAGAGCTGTGCATACCCTGAGACTGTAGTCTTTGTGGTCTGCGTCCCCTGGGTTTGGCTGAAAAGGACCAGTTTTTTGAAGGCCAATGCCTACTGAATCTAGGTGGCTGTACCTGTAAGAAATCTTTGAAAGAAACAGTTTGCATAGATTTAGCTTTTTCCTCCATTTTTTTAAGAACTTTTTCTGCTTTTGAGCCAAACAAACATTCTTGGTTTAATGGAGCATCTGGTAATTTTGCTTTGACATGGTCTGGCAAGATTTGTTCCTTCAGCCAAGCATGCCTTCTCAGAACAGACCCAGTGACAGCAGCCCTGCAAGATGCTTCTAAGGCATCAAAACCACACTGCAAAGTATGTTTACCAACTTGGTTTGCAGAATGCATTAACTCTTGTAAGTCTTTATTTTCTGCACGGTCAGGAATTAACAACATTTTTTGCTTAATTAGTTCCACAACATGCCGCTGGTACTTCAACATGTGAAACTGGCAATTTAAAGCCCTGATAGCAAGAGTTGCAGAGGTATATACTTTCTTTCACCATCTGTCTAGAGCTCTAGAATCCCTGTCCGAAGGGGTAGGGTTTTTGGCTGTAGTAGCCTTAATACCTTTAGGTCCCTGGGAAATGGTCTCTGGATCCGCAGTGGGATTTTTAAAGAGAAATTTGTGAGAGTCAGGTACTCTGTAGTACCTATCAGGCTTTCTAGGAGCTGGAGGTAAAGTATCAGGGGTAAGACTGGACTCCATGAAGACATCATCTACAATATCCAGGACAGGTATAGCTAGAGGCCTATGCTGAGGCAAGTCTAGAAATTCCCAGAGTCTCTTTTTGGACTGTGGGTAGTCCTGGCATTCCCAGCGGAAATGCTCTTTTAGGGTATGCAAGGTTTCACTGAAAAAAAGTCCTCGGGGGGCAGAGTGAATGGAATCCTCTGCATCTGAATCCTCATAGGTAGATAAGGGTATGTTCCTGGTAATCACAGGGGGCAGAGTCATCGGACTCATGGTCTGTAGAATCAGAAGGAAAATCAATTCTTTGTCTTTTAGAGGGGGAAGGCTGGCTTCCCCTAATTAAAGTAATAAGGTCTTCAGCCATTCTAAGCATTTGTTTCTGTGGCATCGGAGCTTGAGAATGTGCTTTGGTCGTCGGTTTTATAGGCGTAGTGCAAACTCTGGGCCTGAGAAATTCAGTAGTTTTAGTCATTAACTAAGTAGTCGATTTAATACAAACATCGGAAGGTTTGAATATCCCCTCAGAATCCGGTGCCTGCACAGTGGCTCCGGACCCATCCAAGGTAGAGACATCCGCAAGTTCCATAGTCGAAGAAGCATCTCGTGGCATACCAGACTCCAAATGGGTCTCGGTAGAGGCCTTTGAATCTGTAGAACCGGGTATCAGGGGCTGCAAAGTGCCTCACTGAGTACAGGTGGACTGGCGACTAGCTTAATGGAAGCGTCGTCTGCAGTTTTGGACCTATGCGGTCTGTCTCTGTCTTTATCCTTGTGTTTTTTCAGAAGATCGGTAGTCGGATGGCTTATCGGAGCCATTTCAGAATACGGAGAACAAGAGCGAAAGAATTTGGAGACAAAAATAGCCCAACGACGAATAGTTCAGGCGTAGAACAAGGCACAAAACAGATAGCGAGGGATGCCGTGGTCTGGGCCTAAACAGGTGACACAGTAAGAATGAAAATCTCTGTGAGGTATTTGCTTTCCACAGGCAAGACAATTGTTAACTTTTTCTGACATCAGTTAGAGCAAGAAAAAAGGATCCCCAACAGGGTACTTAGCTTTAGAAGAAACTCGAAAAATGAAAATTTCAGGTACTGGCCAACCGGCACTTGCGAACTGCTTCTGCTTCGGGCTCCTGCGCAGCAAGAAAAGCTGATGTAATGGTGTCAACTGCATGTTTTATACCCCTGACGTCATGGAAAAGGTGACAGCATCCGACGCAGAAATCCCAAGACTCTGGTATTCGGGCCGACTGAGGGCTAATTGCAGGCAGATAACCCAAGTGTGATGACTGCAACAGTGAAACACTAAGAATATCTCTTAAATAAACTCCTCACAATTATGTTAAACATATCATAGTGACATGTACCAGACATATGCATACATGATGAAAGTATTATTAATGTATCAAATTTACATCGACTTTCACCAATAACTCAGTAACTTATCCCCAGCCCACCTCTCCCTCCCCAAGCACCTCAACTCCACAACCCCCACCTTTTGCTATCAATCCCATTTCTATTTGTACCATCAAAAAACTTCTCCTTAAAATAAAACCAGGCTCAAATGCCCCTGATGACATCCCCTCCTACTTTTTAAAAGCAGCATCTAAAGCAATTGCCCTCTCTATTAGCATACTTGTCAATCGTTCCATCTCAGAGAGTCACGTCCCCCAACTCTGGAAGAAAGCTTTCATTATACCTCTCCACAAAGGCGGCAACAATAATGACATTCAAAACTTTCGGCCAATCGCTATCCTGTCCCCCATTTCTAAATTACTTGAAAAGTGTGTACATCGACAACTTCTACCCTATCTTACCAATAACCAACTTCTAACCCCCACAAAACATGGCTTTCGACCAGGCCATAGCACCTCCACAGCCCTCCTCTCCTTCCTTGAAACAATCAATAAAGCACGCAACTCCGGTCACTTCGTATCTTCTCTTCTCCTCGACCTCTCCAAGGCATTCAATACTATTTCCCATACCCTACACTCCTTACCAAACTCACTAAACTAAACCTTTCCCCTTCCACCATCCAGTGGTTTTCAAGCTACCTGACAAATAGACAACAAGCAGTAAAATGGAATAAGGCCTCCTCACCCTTACTCAATACACCTACAGGCGTCGCCCAAGGCTCTATTCTTGACCTCCTATTATTCAACATATTCATTAACGATTTCCATCAAGCCATCCCTAATTCCACCCTTATTCAATACGCGGATAACTCTACTATAATCTCTTCCTCCCCCTCCCTCACAAATCTTACACATCTCACTCAATCCGCATTCTCTGCAACTGAGCAATGGATGCTTGAAAACCATCTGGCTCTAAATGCTTCCAAAACCAAACTTATGTTTTTCAGCCCCACCAAAAACTCTCCTCTTGACAAACTGCTATTCATAATTACCAGCAAAAACAACACCCCCCTTGAAACTGTCTCCGACTCAAAATTATTAGGAATAGTCATTGATGACCAGTTAAAATTCGATAAGCATCTACTAATCAATATTAAAAAAAAAACATAAAAAACTAGGTATGCTTTACCACCATAGCAGTTTCATCTCTAACTCTACTAGAATCACACTAGCTAATACATACCTTATCCCATCCCTGTTATATGGGGCAACTATCTTTACCAATCTGCAATCCTCCCTCAAAATAAAACTTGCAACTTGCTATAACAAAATATTCAAGTTTGCTGCCGGTCACAAATCCTCTTCCCACCACTGTAATTCCCTTCATCAACTAAGCTGGCTAGAGCTACCCAATTTCCTCACTTACACTCAACTTATCCAAGCCCATAAACGCATCCACAAACCATATCTCTGCCCCTCCCTAGCAAATACCTTTGAAATGTACATACCAAATCGACATAAGACCTAATTCCCAAAACCTAATTAAACTTCATAAAACCTCATGTCCAGCTGGGAACCACCTGCTATCCTTCTCCCTAGCACGCCTCTGGAACTCTCTTCCTTCTTCCATCCACACTATCTCCTGCCTTTCTTCATTCAAAGCCTCATTACACTCGCATCTTGCTTCTCAATGGATATGCTCCTGCTCCCATCCTACCCAAGTCTCACAAACAGAAATTAAAAGGTTGCCATATAAAAAAATGTATTAAGTACACTTAGAAGAATATAGTCACGCAAAAGTAATAAATGCAAGTTGTAAGCCATGTACTGTAATTAACTTGAAATACATTACTAATACAACCGTAAAAGTATAAAAATATATCCACACAAATATAACTTCACTTTACCATAATGCCATTGTTTTTCTCTTGATGAAATGCTATACTCCTGCTTTTTCACATGTCCAAACCTTTAAAGTGTCACTCTTATTTACTGAACCTGTACTTTTGTGTCAACCTTACTGTAGAAATTGTAATTTGCTCCTACTTCACCATTTCAGACAATGTCTGTCTTTCGGCTTTTTCCCGGAACTCCGGTATGCTAATGATTGGCAGTAGATTTTTTATGAAACGCTGAGGTGCCAGCTCGACACCCAGCCCTCAACGAAGGCATGCCCATTTAGGTACGCATGTCTTTCGAACGCTACCCAACCGCGGGGAGGACATGCAGACTCCACACAGAAGGCACTTCCAACCCAAGCCGAGAATCGAACGGGAGAACCTCTTGCTGTGAGGTAACAACGCTACCGCTGTACCACCCCGGAAGTTAACACCATTTCAGACAATGAATGTTTCTAAATCTAATGTCCTCCTACTACTTTATTTTAGAAAATGAATGGTTTTAAATCTAATGCTTTATTTTAGATTTAAGACCATTCATTTTCTAAAATAAAGTACTAGTTTTAAAACCATTCATTTTCTAATACTTTATTTTAGAAAATGAATGGTTTTAAATTCAGTGTCCTCCTACTACTTTATTTTATAAATTGTACTGTAGACTCATTCTAATTTTAGTAAGTGTATAATTAATTTCAAGTGGGCTCATTCTTATTTTAGAAATTGTACAATTAATTTCAATGTTTCTCCTTCTACTTCTGTACTTTCTAAACAAAAATGTTTTTTTTTTTTTTTAAAGTTTTGTCTATGTAAAACTCACTGTAATTTAATTTGTCTTTTCCCCAGGACTCCATTGAAAACAGGTTCCTTGCCTCAATGGACTATCCTGGTAAAACAACTGCAAATAAATAAATAAATAAATAAATAATGTATATGGTGGGAGGAGTTGAGATGGAAACAATTTTAGCCCCATCAATCAGACCAGCGTTTTCTGTAAAATCATGGAGATGGTCAGAATGGAACTTATTCAAAGTGACACGGGTGGCCCTCTTTTGTTAGAGATGGGATAGTATGGGTTGCTGAGGGCAGACATTATGGCTTTAATTTTGTAGCAGTCTATGAATAGGTAAAAGCAGCACATAATGAAGGGATGGCAGTGCATGTGCATACTGATTATGGTCTTACTAAGGCAGACAATGCATACTACTTACACTGAGTTTGTTGAGGCATTTGACATGGTTCCACACAAGGGAATAACTGACAAACTGAAAATTCTAAATGTCAGTTTATACATAACTCAGTCAGCAAAACATTTACTTGACAAGACATATGTGAAGATGGGAAGGAAGTTACTTGGCTATTCCAACAGAGGTTACCAGTGGTATCCAACAGGATGGTGAATTTGGAATTTGAACCATTTCTTTTTTTTTTGGACTATAGCTTTCAGATATAAAAACGGGCTATGAACAATCAAATATGCTTACCACTGCTAGCTAGGTAACAACTGTTTTAACAAAAGATGTCAAAGTTTCCCCAAGATGGTCTGCAAAAATCTCTCGAGCTAAGAGTCTACCTACAATGCTCCTCTCTAAACTACCTCAAATCAAGTTTGCCGACTTATAGAAAAGTAGAAGAAACTTAACCAACATAAAGAAGCCATGCCCAAGGTGTGTTCTAACAAGAAATCCTGGACCAAGGTTCACTCCTCCAGGAATCCACAGGAGGGGGGAAGGAGGGTGGGATGCCAAGAATAGATAAAAATAGACAACACAGATGGAACATTATGGTAAGAACATAACTTCTTTAATCTGATGCTGTCAATCCTCATCTATTCCTGACAGTTGGTACACAGTCCCCAGCTACTTTAGATCCTGGGTGGCCCTACGGAAGGATATTCCTGAGAACCATAGAACCGAAGGAAGCTCTTCCCCTGGAGACCAGATCCAATTTGCAATGAGTAATAAAGGTATATGAAGTAGCCCATGTTGTTGCTGCTGTGCATATTTCACTCATGGGAAGCCTTGGAATGGAAAACAGCTGAAGTGACCATTGATCTGGTGGAATGTACTCTCACAGGCATAGGTAACTTGAGATTCCTTTTATTATAAATGTAAGTAATACAATCTCTTAGCCATTTTGACAAGGTAACTTTG
Organism: Protopterus annectens; assembly: GCF_019279795.1. Lineage (NCBI taxonomy): Eukaryota > Metazoa > Chordata > Ceratodontiformes > Protopteridae > Protopterus > Protopterus annectens. The sequence continues at coordinate 785,807,759 of NC_056744.1, forward strand.
GAAACAGAGTTTCCTAAAGCTGAGCCAGAAAAGGATATGGACAACTGTTCTGACTTCCTAAATTATTTAGTTCTGCTGAGGTAGGAACGTAATTGCCTGTGAACATACAGCAAGTGTAGACAATATTCTACTTTTGTTGGAGAAACTGGGAAAGAAAACAGGCAAGTCTATGGCTTGATTAATGTTTGACTCGGAACCAGCCCATCCTTTCTTCTGAAGGTGGTCTCCGAGTGCAACTCTGTCCTTATGAAAAATTAAATAAGGTGGTTTTGGACATAAGGCCTGCAACTCCAACACTTGTCTTGTGTACGATATAGCTATGAGGAAAAGTGTTTTCCAGGAAAGAAACTTTAGGTCGCATGTAGCTGCAGGCTCAAAGGGGTTAAGTACCAGTGATTGCAGGATGACCGTCAGATCCCATGGTGGTAGAGGGTCTTTAAATGGAGGCTTCAGACATATGGATCCTTTGAGGAAGACATTACATAGTTTATGTGGAATTAAAGGGAGGTCTCCAAAACCATTATGGAAATTAGAGATGGTAGTTAGAATGACTAACTGTGGAGGCAGAAGTTCCTTTAGCAAAAAGGTTGACCAGAAATTCTAAAACGTTTTTACACAGAAGTAGCAAACGGGTTGAGAGCATTACTGCAAGCTCAGATTGAAAATCTTTTCCACTTACTAAGGTAGAGTTTCTTGGTCCATGGTTTATGAGATGCCAGCAGAATTTTCCGCACTGGGGATGGTATATCATTATGCCGAGTGACTATCTGAACTGCAGGAATGAAGCAGTTAGCTTGAGACTTTGAAGATTGGGATGCACCAGTCCCTGAGGGTGACAGTAGGTCTGGAACTGGGTCCAGAATCCATGGACGGTGAACTAGATGAGGCCACAGGAAAGGGAAACCAAATTTGTCGAGGCCAATAGGGTGCAATGAGGATCACGTTGCTTCTTAACCTAGCTGCTTTCTTGAGAATAGTGGGATCAGAGGGATGGAGGAAAGGCAGAGAGGAGACCCGTGGGCCAGTCGAGAAGAGCATCTCTTAGGGACTCCCCCTGAGAGGGGATTAGTTCAAAGTAGCTTCAGCACTTGTTTTGAAGTGATGCAAAAAGGTCACAGCAAGGCTGGCCCCAGCGACAGAAAATCATCTTTGCTATATCAGGATTAAGAGACCACTTGTGATGCAGTAGAATGCATCTGCTAAGCTTGTCCAGTGTCATGTTTGAACTCCTCGGGATGTGGACTGCTATCAGAAAATGGATGGAGGCAAAGGCCCATTGCCATACTCTGATGGCTTCTCGATACAGGGGGTAGGATTTGGTCCCCCTTTGTTCGTTTCTGTACCAGACTATGGACATGTCTGACTGGACTGCAATTGCTCCTTGAGGGAGGACAGAGTGAAATACTTGCAAAGCTAATAGCACTGCCCTCAACTCCAGGACACTGATATGCAGATTGGCCTCTATCGGAAACCAAGTTCCTTGGACTGTCCTTCCCAGATAATGCCCCCCACCCCATCTGGGAGGCATCCATGGTCACTATGGCCTTGGGTTTAGGAGGGACAAAGGGGTGGCCCAAAATAATTTCTTTGGATTCCACCTACCAGGATAGGTCCTTTTTGCAGTGACTGGTGATAAAAATGGGGTAGTTCATTGGATGAGTTAAAATAGACCACTTATTCACAAGGAGCCATTGTAGTAACCTCACGCGGAATCTCACTAGCAGGACCAGAGTGATAGTCGCTGCCATGCACCACTATGCCTGAAGCACTAGTAGGGCAGGTACTTTGTCTGTGCATAAGAAAAGAATGTACTTGGAATTTTATCTTCTGTAATCTGTGAAGGGGAAGGGAGGCTACACATGACAGGGTGTTTAGAAGAGCTCATATGAATTCCAGATCCTGATAGGGAGTCAGTTGAGACTTTGTATGACTGACAGTGACACCAAGACGCAGGGACAATTGTAGAGTGAATTCTGTTGTCTGATGCAATAGATGTCTGCTGGAAGCGGTGATGAACAAGTCGTCTAGATATGGAAACACCCGGAATCCGTACAGTCTTAAGTGAGCTGTTACTGCTACCATACACTTGGCGAACACCCTGGGAGCTGTGGTAACACCAAAGAGCAGCAATCTGAACTTAAAATGACTGGCTCCCAGCCAAAAGCAGAGAAACCTTCTCGAGTATTTGTCCAGCTTTATGTGGTAATATGCATCTTGAAGGTCTTATCGAGCACATCAAATTGTTTTCCCCTAGAAAGGGAAGTATAGACTGAACCGTGACCATTTGGAATTTGGACTGTTGAACAAATTTATTTAAAAGGCTGATATCCAGAATTGGTCTCCAGTCCCCTGTCTTCTTTGGCACTAAAAAGAACCTTGAGTAAAATCCGGATACTACCTGGTCTGGTGAGACTTCTTGGATGACTTTTTTCTAGCAGATTTTCTATTTCTAAGGCTGCTTGGTCCCTCTAATTGGGTGGAACATCGGTGAGTCTTGTTCGAGTTCCTGGATAGAGTGTGAAGGGAAGAAGGTAACCTCTGGTAATAATTCTCAGCACCCAAGCATCTGTGGTTATTTGTCGCCAGGCTGTTGAGTGCAAAGACAATCTTCCCCCGATTGCTTCCAGAAGCAAGCAATTGGGCTCCCTTTCTGGAGCGCTGGTAGGGTTGGCCAGAGAAGAATCTCTGGAACCCTGATTCTGCAGGCCACTCCTGCCTATAGGACGTTTTCCATTAGAGCTCCCCCTTCTGCCCCGAGGGGAGTCTCCACCACATTTTTCCTGGAAAGGCCTCTGGGACTTTTTGAACCACATTTCCCCACTCCTCTGACTCCTAGCATAGCATCACTGAGGAGCCGAAAAATGTATGCCCACTGCAGACAGGGTCTTTCCATCTTTTTCACACCTGACTAGAGTTTCTTTGACTTTGGGGCTGAATAAAGAAGATCCATCAAAAGCAGCATTGATAAATGAAGATTTGAATGGGTACGCAAACTCACACAAATTCATCCAAGTGTGTCATCTAATTGTAACACCTGAATCGGCTGACCTGGTCACCCCTTTGGATGCATTTGCAATTAGCCTCGTAGACGAATTAGATATAGACTCCAGGGTAGCTAACTGGTAGGCCAATTTTTCTTGGGCCTCATGAGATACAGCTCCTGCTAGGGTGCCCAACAGCTCCTTGATCAGATCCCTCTGGAGTCTAGTGAAATGTGCCATGAAAGTCAAGTACCTAAGGGTGAAGGGCGATAATGCACAAACCCATTTTCCAAATCTGTCCATTACCCTAGACTCCTGGGTAGGGGGATGAACACAGGGACTTTCCTCAGCTAGTTCCTTTTTATTGGCCACCATCACCATGCATCTACTGCTAATCTTTTCGCCCAGTGCTGGTGATCGTCAGGGGCGGTCAGTATTTTATCTGGTCTCTGGGAATTGGTTCTATGGAGTTAGGGGCCTTCCAAGCCCGCTGAGTGATTGACATAATGAGAGCATCAGTGGGAGGAGTCACCAGGATGTATTTGGGGGAGCTCCGAAGGCTTGCAAGTGCACAGACTCCTCACAGGTAGGATCTTTCGGTTTCCAGTTACCTCTCTATTTAAGAATCTCTAGAATGTCTCCAAAGGAGACATCTTCGGGGGTTGACCACTGTGATCCCTCCCCATCATTGAAATCCATGTTCTCAGTGATGGACTCTTCAGGGGAAGCCAAGTGTTTCATCTTACATAGCTTCTTCCAAAGGGGGGGGGGCTCTTCAGTAGGAATATCTGGAGAGGACTCGGAAGAGGTGTGATCCTTAGTCAGAATCTCTTGTATCCTTGGAGCTTGCTGTCCAGGCACGGAGGTTGGTGAAATCTCTGGGTTAGCAGGGGTCATGGGATGAGACTTCAGTAACATGGCGAAGACCTGGGAACCTGCTGGGGCCAAAGCCCTCTCCACAGCCTGAATGGCAGGTCCCCCTGAGGAAGGATGGCAGCCTGGAACTGAGACAGACAAACTTGGAACTGGGGTCACACCCCACCCCAAGAGAGCCACCTCCAAAGCCGGAGGCTAGGAAAGACCCCCCCAGCTGCCATAGTCTGAACAGGTAAGGACTCTGAATAAAAAAAAACGAGTCCACTCAAGCCCTCCGAACCCGATGGCGGAGGCACGATCCCAGGGACCCATTGATTCCAAAGGTACCAAGGGAGTTAGAGCCATGCCCGGAACCGTAGACAAGGATGTTGTTCGTGCCAGGGCCATAGGAGCCTGAGTGGTTGGAGTTGAAGACTCGAATGCCTCCAGGGAGGTCAGAGGAGGAATATATGTTGGAGTGCTAGATGAATACCACCCTCCTTCAGGTGGAAGAGGGGGCTGAGAAGAAGGTGATCCACAAACCTCACCTACTCTACTTCAGTAAGACTCCTGGAGGAGCGAATGGACAGTTCAGAGGGAGATTCTGGCCTTTCTATAAATGGGCTAGGGAGGTGACCCAGGGGGTCAATAGATGGCGAATAGCTTTTCTTGGGTGTGTAGAAAGTTTCAGTCTTCGGCACCAAAGTAGGAGGTAAAATCTGTGGAGCAGCAGGTAGTTTTTGCACAGACATGGAAACTAAAGAAGCCGGTGCTGTAGCTGGTGGCGGTGGCACTGAAGTAGCTGGTGCCAAGGAATCAGTCCATTCTGTGAGTATCAGAACATTTGGTTTTTGTTCCGAAGAGGAACCAACAGATGGGTACTTGTGTTTCTTAGATGTCGATGCCAGTGAAGATGTTGGCATCAAACAACTAGCTTTGGAACCAGAGGCGTTAGGAGACTCAATAGCCTTGGACAAAGCTTCTTCAAAGGGGGCTTTAAGAAGCCCTTTAAGTATGAGTTTATTACATTTTCCCAGGGCCCTAGTACTGAAGCCCTGGCAGATAGAGCACTCTAAATCCGAATGAGGAGCACCCAAACAATAAACACAAGAATCATGCCTGCCAGAGTTAGGCATTTTTCTGGCACTGCTTAAATCTTTTGGTACTTTTAGACTTTTCTGCCATATTGGAAAAAAGGAAGGCAGAAACCCAGTCAAAAAGGTACACACACATTCACACACTCACAGGAGAAGAATAGGTGAAAGGAATTTCTACCTGTGAAGGTAGAAAATTACCAATCAGTAGTTAGGAAAAAAGAGGGGTGGCTACCAACAATGGTAGAAGATAAATACCAACAGGAATAGGAGGGATTCCAATGAAAAATACACTCAGTCGCACAAGAAAGGTGGGTAGAAATAGAATATCAAGGGATATTAAATACAGATATTTAAGATATTTTAAGCTAGACTGGAAAAATAAGGTTGAAAGATAAATAACTAAGATTACTTAGCTGCGAGAGAAGGACCGGCTGACGCGTCTTGCTATAAGAGCGGCAAACGAGATCTGAGGTAGAGAGGGGAATTGTGGGTAAGCTTGAGAGATTTTTGGCTGGCATGAGCTGTGTAACGGCCAAATCAGTTCCAAGGATCGGAACCATAACTCAACTGTCAGGAATAGCTGAAGATTGATATCATCAGATTAAAAAGTTGCTCAGACTTGCGAATGGCCTTAGTATTATTCAAATAATATCTGAGCTGTATATACAAATCCAAGGTGTGAAGAACCTTCTCACTGGCAGACTGTGGAGAAGGAAAATAAAATGGGCAAATGAATAGACTGATTAAAAGACGATTCATTATTCACCTTGGGCATGAAAGAAGGATTAGTAAAAGGAGACATCCTGTCCCTTTGAAAAACTAAAAATAGGAGGAACAGCCATAAAGGCCTAAAGCTCAGACACTCTTCGAGCTGAAGTAAGGACCAAAAGAAGTCTTCCATGAATAATGTTGCAAGGAAGCTGAAGCTGCAGGCTCAAGAGCAAAATTAAGGCTCCAGGAAGGAGGAATAAGCTTCCTGTGAGACCTAATATGAAAAACGCCTTTAAGAAATTGCTTAACCTCAAACCTAGAGGCCAAAGGAGGAGACAAAGGCATACAAAGCAGAAATAGCTGAAAGGTGAGCTTTAACTGAAGAGTAAGCTAACTCAGAAAATGGATCCTAATTACAAGCAAGGCATCAGACAGAAAATATCTTCAACTGGGACAAATAGGATTTCCTTGTAGAAGGTTTTCTGGCCTCCTGCAGAACCTGGAGCATGTCCTCAAAAAAAAAAAAAAAAGACCGCTAAAAGGGATCAAAACCCCATCACCCACAGTGTCAGTTGAAGAGTTGACAAATGAAGATGGATGACAGATCCCTTGTCTTGTGTAAGTCCACCCTGAGGTAACCTGTGGTGGTTGCCCTTAGCTAGGAGGATAAGAAGAGGAAACTAATACCGTCTGGTTCAAAAGTGAGTCACCAACAAGATTTTGGGAGAGTCTTATTCTATCTTGAACAAAACTCTTGGTATGAGAGGGAGGGGAGGGAAGGGAAGGCAAGGCATAGAGAAGCATCCCCTTCGAAGAGAAAGGGAGGGCATCCACCTTCCATGTCAAAGTAATTGGGACTCTGGTGCAAAAGAAAGGAAGCTGTCTGTTCAGAGGGGAGGCAAGAAGATCCACTTGAGGAGCATCCCTTGAGAGAGAAGGGAGGAGCATCACCTTCAATGTCAACAAAAGACTGGGACTCTGGTGCAAAAGAAAGAAAGCTGTCTGTTCAGAGGGAAGGCAAGAAGATCCACTTGAGGAGTACCCCACTGGTGGACAAAGTCCAGAAACATCTTTGTGAAGTATCCAGTCATGAGTCTGTGTTATGGACCTGCCCAACGAGTCTGCCACAAGGTTCTGTTCTGAAGAAATATGAACAGCATGGAGAGTCACCTGATACTGGACAGCCAGATCCCAAACCTGAAGAGATAGTCTGCATAGGAGGGTAAGACAATGTCCCTCCTTGCTTGCTGCTGTACCACATCACTGTGGTATTGTCTGTAAAGATTCTGAGAGGCCCTGGAAGAAACAGAGAATGGAAGGCTTTAAGAGCAAGGAAGAGGACTCTCATCTACTTGATACTGATATGGTCTGCCCTCTGATGAAGGGACCAAAAGCCCTGAACCTTTAGAGGGCTGAAAGAAGCTCCCCACCCCACGCCTGAAGCATCTAAAAAAAAAAAAAAAAAGTTCCTGAGTGGGGACTGGTGGCTGAAAAGGAAGCCCTGGGTTGAGAAACAGCTGATGAACCCACCACTGAAGCTCTAGCCTGAGGCATGGAAGAGGAAGAACTGGAAAGCCCAAAGGATGAGAATGTTGAAGAAAGACTAACTTTAGGAACCAATGAAGCTTTCTCATATGGAGTCTAGCCACAGAAAGCATAGGAATGGAGGAAGCCATGTAACCCAGAGCCCTTACATACTCCCTAGCTGAAACTTAAGACCAGATGAAGAAGGGATTGAAAATAGACAATTAAGGGTCAGAGCCCTGGGAGGTGGCAGGTATGCCAGCATAGGGATGGTCTGGAGCCTGTAACCAAGAAAAACATGATCCTGGGGAGATGTCAGGAAGGATTGCTGGAAATTTACTGTAAACCATGGGCTTTGCAAGAAGTAAATAGCATAGAGAAAGTGCTGAAGCAGAGTTCCCAGACAGGAAGCCTGAATGAGCAAGTCGTCCAGATAAGGAAAGATATGGATCCCCCTCATCTTGCAAAAGGCCATCACAGGAGTGAGGCATTTGGTGAAGACATGTGGTGCAGTAAGGAGGCCAACGGGCAAAGAAGAGAACTGAAAATGCAAGGAAGGAACAGAGAAACACAAACAATTCCTGAAATGGGGATGAATAGGGATGTGAAGGCAGGCATCCTTGAGATCCAGAGAGACTAGAAAAGCCTGAGGTAGAAAAAGAGGAAACAGGGACTGAAGAGGCAGCATTCAAAAGAAAGAAACCTTCAGAAAGATGTTGAGTTGGGAAAGGTCCAGAATGTGTCTCCAAGTGCCTTCTTTCCTGGGGTCAAACACATTCTGGAATAAAACCCTTCCCCTTTTCAGAAACAAACTGCTTGGATAGTGCCTTGAGACAAAAGACTCCGAAGCACATCTGGAAAAAAGGGTAGTTATTCCTGAGGAGGTTGAGGAATGTCCAGAAAAAGAGGAAGGGACTTTCATACCATGAAACACCCCTAACAAATGATGGATAAAACCCAAGAATCCAGAGAGATCCTTAAATTGTGAAGACAAAGAGGAAGAGATAAAGGAACCTGACTTGGAAGGGAGGGAAGAAAGTAGTCCAACAGAACCTGGCTTGTCTAGAAAAGGAGGCTTCTGAATAGTAGAAGTCAGAGTAGACTTAGCAGGAGAAGCCCTTCTAGCACCTTTTTTTACCTTTGGGAGGAGGGCAAGACTGCTTACGGACAAATGCTGGCTTGGAAAGATAATTCCTCTGAAACTTGGGAACAGGGAAAACAAAAATGTGTTTCAATTCCTGCATGGCATTACCCTTCTCCTGAAGAGACTTAAAAAGCTCAGCAGCTGCAGAACAAGAGAGACTTTTATTGTCAAGAGGAGAATCCATTAATTTAGCCTCACTATCATCAGGCAAACGTTGGAGATGAAGTCAAGAATAACGCCTCAAAACAGAATCAAAGGCAGCAGCGCTAGAAGCAGCATCAGCTGTGTCATAACTACATCTAATGGAATGACAGAGGACACTTGAGAAGAGGACCCTAACAAAGGGGGACCAAGCCTTCCCCTCAGAATCTGGAAGGTCAGAAATAACTTTAAAAGCCTGACAGAGAAGGGCAAAAACATACCTGGTCATATGGGTATGGTAATTCACAGCCAGAAAGGCCAGGGTAGCAGCAATGGACACCTTATTTTGTCCAACCTTTCCATGGCTCTACTGTTCTTATGAAGGAAAGCAATTTAGCAGAAGACAAAAGTTTGGAAGGCTTGTCAGAAGAAACGGAGATAACAGAGGGGTCAGCAGAAGACATTTGTAAAGAAATTTACAATTGTCGGGCACCTTATAAAACCTACTAGACTTTTTAGGGGCTGAGGGTTGGGAATCAGGAGCCTGAGAAGCTGCTGAAAATGTGTCCAACAAAGCAGCAAGAACAGGAGGGACAAAAGAGGGCTAAGGAGACTCCCCATTTGGAGGAATTCATAATACCTCTTCTGAACGTCAGAAACCTGGGTACAGTTCCACTTGAAATATTCCATCATATAAGAGATAGTATCCCCAGAGGAAATTCCTCGAAAGGAGAATCTGGACTAGTGGAGTCCTTCTCCTCAGAGCCATAGTTTAATGCAGAAGGAATCAGAGAGGAATAGGCCAAAGACTCTTCATCAGAGTCTAAGTTCTCATTAGAAGAGTCCTGCTGCTAGGCCCACTTAAGGGGAGTAGAGGACCAAGGGGGAGCAAGAACTAAGACTCCCATAAGGAGGCTTCAAGGCCATGAGAGCATTAAACAACCCCTGTGTAAAATCCTGTCATTCACACTAAAGATCCTCAGGAGCAGGGGAAATATATTTAGTCTTCCATTTCTTTTTCAAAGGGATATCAGCCCTAAATATCTTAGGAGGTTCAGACCCCTGCCGACACTCAAAAGTAGTGGGACTCTCCTCCCCAACACGAATCTGCGGAGCACCCATCAGCCACTGTTCCCAACGAACATCCATGATGGATGTATGCAGAGCCTCCGAGGATGTGTGAGAAGCTGGATCCATGCTGGCCTCTTAAGCAGTCACAGCAAAGGAGTTCGATGGAATAACCAGGCGATTCTTCGGGCTTTCACCAACCTTGAGAGAGACATTCGAGGGAGGCAGTACAGCAACTGAATCTGACGTAACTTTTTTGATGCCTTCTCGGCAGATGGCTGACCCTCGGGCCAGGATAATTCCGTCATTGTACCCTGCACCAACAACGTAAGATGTTGGCTCTCCACGTAGGCAGACAAGGAGAAGAGATGACTATGAAGAGTCTTAGGAACAACACCTGACAAATTGAGCATGATGTATGGTCATAAGAAGCACCCAAGCAAAACAAATACTGCTCGCGACAGTTATGGGGAATCTGTCTTTCACAGTGCCATTTCCCTTTCTGGATGACATGTAACCTTGCAACTAAAAGAAAAAAGACAAGATAAGAAGAAAAACCCCAATGGGGCACTCATCTGAAAACGTCTTGGTAACCAGCAGATGAAGGAGCATTCAGACCTACAATCAAAGTGGCATTCAGACTGGTGGCAAAGTTGTTCTGAGGTATGTACGTCACCTTTATGCCCTATGCTGTGAGTGGGGAGCATACACGTTATGTACAGCGTCCTTAATAGAACCCGAGGCTCGGGTATACTGGCCTGACATTGGGCTACCCTTGGCAGGGGATCTTTTTACTGAAGAATACTGCAACAGTGATATGCAAGGACATCTGAAAGGTGCAACAGATGCCACATCATGCTCTCCAGCATCAGAAAGTCCTTACTCTCTCAAGTGGCTATTCCTCTACAAAACATTAATGGAACCATGAGTAAGGAAGAGGTTTTTAAAGGGAGACAAGTATGATGAGAACCCCATCATAGTATTCCTGGTAAACAGCCAAACAAAGAAAAACATGACATGGGCATGAGGCAAGGATGCTTGTTGGCCTCAGGACTACTTGTTATTTAAAGGTAAACACTTGGTTGAGTGCCTGAAGAACCAAAAGGGCAAAGAAGGAAATGATATGCTTCCTTTTTGTAAAGGAAATGCACATTGCTAGAGGTGTGTCCAAGGAAACAGCAGATATAGCATTAAAGAAATGTGCATTCTAGTCTTGCATTTGCTGAAATCCTTCAATCTAAATAGCAATATAAATTAAACTAGGAGACACTCGAAACAGAAGAAGCAAGCCTTGGATTAGATTATGGTAGACAGTACAGAGAAGAAAAAATGTGAAAGGCTATGATCAAACTACTTAGGAAATCAAAGTGCAAGGCAAATATGATAGCAGGCATGGGTCTGCATAATAAATGACTTGATGAGAAATACCCCATGATGGATAAGGAGGGAATCATTAAAGAGATGCAAAGGAAGTGTGACAAACTTACAGGAGAGGACATGAATGTCAAGAATAGCAGGGAGAAAGCTGCAGAATGAAGCATACATGGGAGTGGGGTGGAAAAAATTAAACTTTGAAAAAAAATTTCCAGGGCCTATATCTACCAATGGCAAAAGAAAAGTTAAACCTCATGAGAAATTAATCACAGGAAATCAAGACTGCATTAGGAAAGTGTTATATAGCAGGTGTAACACAACATAAAGCAGGTGTAAATGAGACATCGGAAGAGTATACAGGATTGGGGGGAATCTATGAAGTGATGCACAAAATAAAAAGTTGCCTTGTAGCAAAAAAGAAACCACCACCAGTGTATCCAACAAATTTAATGAAACTCTGACGTCTCGGCCAAAGCCTTCAAGGAGTATAACACAAAGCAAAAAACTTGCCCCATATATACACATACAAATACATCAATTAGACAATCATACAATTAATACATTCTTCATTTAGTCCCCTTGAAGACAGGGTGTCACATTTTAAAATGTTAAGATTCTTTTAAAAGCAACTGTTTCTTAATAAAAAAAAAAAAAAAGCATCAAATGTAGATATTTGTATTTTTTCCAAAACTGTGCCTTGTAACCCTTTACTTTCTCCATCATGAAACAAGCTAAAATGTTCAGCTATAGAGCTCTCTGCTTTTTTATTAGCAAAATCCCTCACATGCTCTAAAATTGTAGTTTTAAAACACCTTTTTGTTTCTCCGATATAAAATGTGTTGCAAGGACATCTCAATGTATATATAACACCTTCAGTATTGCAAGTAAAATGGCCACAAGTTCTAAAAGAAACATTTAGTCTAGGAAAGGTTTTTATTACATACTTGCAAGCCTTGCACTTGCCACAAGCAAGTGTACCACACATGGTCAAACTACATGGTATATTCGGAGATGGAATACTGAATTTACCTCTTACCAAAACATTCTGTATACTTTTTCCTTTTCTGTAGGAAAATGCTAGTTCTTTATTCAACCACTTTGAAGCATCCCTTAAAGATGTCATATATTTCTAGAAATATCAAACGATCTCTTATTTTGGAACTAAGGCAACTGTATGTTGTAACAAAAATATATTTTCATTGGTCTCTTTCTTATGCACAGCCCAAGTGTATTGTCCATCCTGGTTGCTTTTCTGATGACTCTTGAGTACGAATTTCTGCCAACTATCATGTATTGTCTTCACATCATAGCCCCTATTTTTAAACATGTCTATAGTTGTATCTAGTTCTTGTTTGAGATACCCTTCAGTATTACATAGCTTATACAAGCGAAAAAATTCAAAGGGAATAGCTTGTATTGTATGGGGTGGATGGCAGCTTTCACCATACAAAAATTGTGCCCCTTCACTAAATTTCCTGTGGACTGAAGTTTTTAAAACATTCTCATCTGAAATGCCTACTAATGACATCTAAAAAAAGGCACACAAGTCTCAATTTTCAGACGGTCAAATTTTAGTCAAGATCTATTATTTTGTAAGTCAGCTATAAATTCATCAACTAATTCTTTCCCTTCTTCAACCACACAAATGCAGTCGTCAACAAATCTGTAGTATTTCACAATATGTTTATGAAAAAAAGAATGTCTATATAAATGTTCCCTTTCGAACAAGCCCATACTAAGGATGGCATACATGGGGGCAAAGGCTGCCCCCATGGCAGTGCCTTGTTTCTGATGGTATAACTCGTTATTAAATTCAAAACATTTTTTTGTTAAACAGAAATGGACAAGCTCTACAATATATTCTGTAGCAGGACTGTTTCCCAAAAAGAATCTTATTGCCTCAATACCAAAACTGTGCTGGATGGGGGTGTATAAACTGTTTACATCTATTGTCACCCAAAACATGTTACAATTCCACTAAATAGTGCTTCTTTTTTATGATTAAGAAACAGTTGCTTTTTAAAGAATCTTACATTTTAAAATCTGACACCCTGTCTTCAAGGGGACTAAATGAAAAATGTAATTGGAGAGTATTTCTTTAATTGTATGATTGTTTAATTGATATATCTGTATGTGTATATATGGGACAAGTTGTTTACTTTGTGCTATACTCCTTGAAGGCTTTGGCCGAGACGTCAGAGTTTCATTAAATTTGTTTGATACACTGGTAGGCACCTATGAAGTGACAGATTGGAGCAGGAGCTTGTCAATGGAGAGAAAAGATCTGGAGGGAGCAGAAAGAATGAAACTAAGACAGGTAAGTGGAGAAGATGGTAGAAAACTAGAAAGAAAAAGTTGAAATATTTATGGGGGAAGGGTGGATAGAGAAAGCCCAAGTGGACAAGGTGCTACAGAACATAGGAGAACCTATCTGGAAACAGAATATGGAGAAACAAACTGGGGTCTCCATGCAAAAATTGGCCAGGAGAAAGGAAGAGAAATAATATGTAAATACTTAGGATAAGATATGGAGGAAAGAAAAAGACCATCTGGAAGGGGTATGCCTGACATCTCTCTTTCACAGTTTCAATTTGGCAAAGGAAACAAAAAATGATCTCTGATAAGAGACATGGCCTTGCCCATATAAAATACTTTTATAGAGACCTGGTGGAAAGGAGATGATTAGCACAATCTGGGAAAATCAGTGGCAGACTGATGAACGGACTTAAATTGTACACTGACAATCTTGAGCAAAAGGGAAGGATTAGTTTTATACGATCTAACAAGAAGGTTTGACAGAAAAAGCTTATAACCTGTACATTCTTGTAACTGAAGTAACCATCACTAGGAAAGGGGGGACTCTAAGGGCAATCATTCCACTTCAGCAAAGGCTGCAGGTTGAAATGGGAGAAGCACAAGCTTCTTGATGAAGTTCAAGTGCTTGAACCCCAGAACTGTACAAGTACACACACAAGTACTAAACAAACACACACACAATCAATGATGACATTTAAATAACAAGATAAATAGCTAATTGTAAACAAGTTCACACAAATAAGATTTCAGGCCCCTTTTCAAACCGGTCAAAGTAAGTAAGTCACAAAGCCATTTTGGAAAAAGATTCCTTAAGAAAGGCCTCTGGTAGCTGAATGAAAGAAAGCCAAGGTGTCAAGATAACAGCATATGGCTTCAAGGAGGCCCTTTGAGCTGGAGCACAGTGTACAGCTAAGACTGTAAATGTACAGAAAGTTCAGTAGGTAAGAAGGACCAAGGTTATGCAGGGCAAGGCAGACCATATCAAGGATAATGTAAGTGATCCATTGTGTAACACTAAGCCAGGACCCACAGAATTGGAGTGTTATGATGGTACCTTGGGACCCTGTCAATAGGTGAGCTACAGAATGTTTTTACCAGTTGTAAACATGTCAGGTAATCCACATCAAGAGCATTAAAGAAATCCAGGCATGAAGAAACCAAAGCATGAACCACAGTTGAAATGTCAGGGGGAGGAATGAGGAGCTTGATAAGGTTCATATTACACATGTGGAAGCAAGACAACTGGATGACAGCAGAAATATGTTAATGGAGTGTTAGTCATCAAGTATCACACCAGGATCATACACATTTGCTGCAAAAATAAGTTTGTCACCCAGACAAAAATATCAGGTGCCAAAAATAGAACAGAAGAGTCCTTCAATGTATCATGGACCATCAAAGCTATGGTCTCTGAATAAATAATCAAAGGAAAAACAGGGACCATAATAAGTGACCTGATCTAGAACATCACAAGCAAGAAAGCACTGCAGGTCTTCAAAGAAGCTAGACATTCTGAATCCTGACTAGAATGGATACAAAGAACAAATATTTCAGATAGATAACTAAGGGACTGTGGAATGGGATATAAAAAAGGGGGCTACAGTCTTTAGGACTGCCCATAGGGAAAACAGTTAATTTGTCTAGGCAGATGTCCATTGGGCAGTGATAATAATGGAAACTACTCTAACTGAAACCCCCAATCACTTCTTAATTAGTGGATCCTGAGAAACCAATTGGTAAACTCAACTGGATGAAGGCCCAGAACATGCTTGCTTAAAAGACAGGTATTGTTTTAGAAGCCCAAGGCCTTAGAGCTTTGCAGAGTAAGAAAAGCTTAAAGCTTTACACAAAAAAGTTTATCTTATCTGGGTCAAAAATCAGTTTTGAGAAACATTTTGGCTTTGAGTAACCTGTCTGGAAAATCTTATCATTTAAGGAAATGTGTGTAAAAGTTCAAATGAGTACTTTTATCTACAGATAAATGCACCCTTCAAGTGACTTCCTGGAGGCAGAATCAGCAAAAAGTATTTAGCATGCTTGGTGACCACTGTAGAGATAAACAAGTTGCACATGGGAGTTCCCAAAGATGAAAGATTTTCTTGGTCATCAAAGGGCTAACTGCAGACTGCTAAAGCATTAAAGAAATTGTCTCAATCTGCCGCTAGTGAATTTGCCTGCCCCAGAATGTGCACTACCACAAGAAAGTAATGGTAGTTGATCACCCACTATCTGCCCCCCCCCCCCCCCACACACACACACACACATACACACAAGTGGATGTGCATGGTCTCCTAATACAAAGGGTAAAAGTAGGTTATCCTTGTTTTTCTTTTTTTTTTTCTTTGATATAACAGACTATAGCCATGTTGTCTGAATGTAAACTACTCCTTTTTGCAGGCAGTCTAGAGAGGCCAGAAGAGATGCCACACACTGCCCTCAAGTCCAGACCAATAATGTGTAAATGAAAGACCCATCGTGTTCAAAACCTCTTAGATTGCCCACTGACATGCCCCCACTCACAGGGAAAAACATACTCCGTGACCGTTTTTAGAGGAATATGAAGTTGGGAAAGGTTACCTAAGGCAATATTTTCCACATTCAACCATTAAGTCGAATGTGAATAGCATGCCTTGGATATCAGAACAGAGTGAAGAAAGAGAATGGAAACGATAACACCAATGACCCCCAAGCTGCTCACCGAAGAACACATATATGGACATTGGGATGAGTTACAATGCAAGCTGATGCAGACATTAATTAAAACCATCAAAGCCAGGTTTGAGGCAAAAATAACTACCCAAGCAAAGGGAAATCACAAGACGTTCCTTATATGTTCTCAGTCTCAATGTCTCTACACAGTCATGCGTTGAACTGATTATGAATGACATCACCTACACAGAAGCTTAAGACTTAGCTGTCCTGCTAGCTGATAAGTTCAGCTCCAACTTCACACCTCCATCACCACCTGTGATCTCACAAGAAATACCAGAAACTAATACAACTCCCATCTATTACACAGGACCAAATCCTGAAAGCTCTCTTTAAGGTCAAAAATACTGCATTAGTGGGTCCTGGCAATATCCCAGGATGCACCTAGAACAGTGGTGCACAACGTCTGGCCCTGGGGCCAAATCCGGCCCTCAACCCGACACCATCTGGCCCCCAGAAAGTAACCAAATTTTTTTAAAAAAAGTGAAAAAATTCTATGCCTTACTCCAGTCACACAAACTTTCCAGCACGTGCTTACTTACCTAATGGACTGCAGTTGCGCACCCCTCTAATTTTAGCTGTGGAAGTAACTATTCTTTGTTGTTTATAACTTGTAGTCTGTAAATAGTAGCAACTTTCTGCAAGAGATTGTAATAGTCATGGCTGCAATCCAGAATAAAAAACGCAAAGTTGATGTAGAAAACAGGCAAGTTCAGGACTGCTGTCTAAGTAAAATGCCAGTCACCTGTACCTATTGGTAACTCGTAACAACTTACTATGTTCTGAGGTGGCCCGCAAATGCATTAAGAATTTGTGTAGTGGCCCTCCCCACAAAAAGGTTGTGTACCACTGATCTAGAATAACATAAAGCATGATGTATCTATGCCCCTAACACTACTATTCAATAACAGTCTCCACACAGACATTGTGCTGACACAGTGGTGGATAGTGACAGTTATACCCCTCCACAAGGGAGGGCCCTCCACTGACCAGAGTAATTACTGACTTACAAATGTTAACAGCCTTGTCTGTAAAGCCATAGAAAGTCTTATCATGGAATTAGTCAATAAGGACATTGGAAACCTCCAGATGCTAGACCTATACCACTTTGGCTTTGTCACAGGCAAGACATGCTTACTCAACTTGATGAGCTTCTTTGAAAAAGTCACTAAAGCAATGGATGAAGGTAAGACAGTACACACTGCCTATCTAGATCTGACTAAAGCCTTTGATACAATAATTCACTCAGAAATAGTGGAGAAGCTCACCAAACTAGGAATAAACCCTTATGTAGACAGCAGCCTTACCTTCGACCACCACATGGCCACAGTGGTAAGGAAATCCTTTTTTTTTTTTTTTTGTTGCTCCACTTACAAGCAAGGGCATAGCATCTTGGTCCAAAGAAGTCATTGACATACTGTACTCTGCCCTTATTAGACCAATCAGAGTACAATACTCCCTATGGTTTGTACCTGACCAGGCAATATGCAGCAACTAGAGCAACCTCAGAGGATCCTTACAAAAAGGCTACAAGGCGTAACAAACCTGCTTTATGCAGAGCGCCTTAAAGCCCTTTCCCTCTACTCAGTCTCCTATAAATTGCTGAGGGATAATCTATGCCTGGCTTACAAGGCATCCACAAACCCCACAGTTACAAATCTCCTACATATTTCTAAGTCAAAGAGTACCAGAAATACAAGGTGTAGAGACTTGAATTTTGCCTGAGACAGATATGTGCCCCAGAGACCATCCTATCTATGGAACAGGCTTCCTATCCAAATGAAGTTGAGATTATCTATCACCCAGTTTAAGCCCAACCTAGACCAGTGACACCCATGTCCCTTACGGACAGAGGTAGCTTATAAATGCCTGGCCCTCAATGTTTTATATGGGTATAGGACATCATTATTCTTTCGGGAAAACTTGGATAGGCTTACAAAGTCCCCCCACCAGGTCGTTAGCCTAGTAACAATCTATGAATCTATGCAATTTGTTGGGTTGACAACTAGCGCACAGACAGCCTCCCCTACCTTGATTTTCTGTATCCCAAGTCCACAAAAAGGCCAGTAACCAGTGCAGTCTCCAGGGCTCTGTGCTGGACACTCTCCCATTTGTCATCTACTTCTCTGAAGTAAAGGCAAGCACCAAGAGTCTTTAGCTGATAAAGTGTGCAGACAATTGCAAGTTAGGAGCTGTTATCAAATCGCCACTTAATCCAGCCATCTTGTAGGAAGGTCTATCCCAAACAAATAACTTGTGCCAGAGTCATGGGCTAAAACTAAATGCCAAAAAGTGCATTAATGTATCCTTTAGGAAACTGACTACCCTAAAAACTACCACACTGATAATATTCCCCAAAGAGCTGACCCAGTAGTTCATAACTTAAGGACATATGTGGACGGCAACCGACCATTTGACCAACATGTGTCCACTCTGGTAAGGAAATCTTTGTACATGGCACAGCTTATAAACGCATGGATAAGCTTATAAATCCAAAGATCTTATTTTTCTCCTCTATTCAGTCCTCTTTAGGCCATTCATAGAGTATAATGCCCCTCTGGGATGTGAATGGCAAAGGACATGCAACAACTTGAATGCCCTCAGAGATTTCTCACAAAGAAAATACAGGGCCTAAAACACCTATCATATATGGACCATCTTAAAACTCTATTACTATACTCAGTCTTCTTAACCAACTACTGAGAGAAGACCTGTGCTTAGCATATAAGTTATTCTCTGACCTAAAATTCATGGACCTACTGCACCATCCTAAGTCGAATGGTACCAGAAATACTTGATTCAGGGATCTAAACCTTTTCTGCAACATAGATGGAACAGTATGGACGAACGGGTACATTTCACAGGGGATACCTCTTCTTTGGACTAGACTTCCCCTCAATGTAGGACAAAGCCCATCCCTACCCTATTCAAGCACAATTTAAATCTATGAATGGGCAACAAGAAACTTACCCCAGAGCTGCCCCTTGTACGACAAATGGACAGGGGCAACACGTAAATGTCTCTGTCCCCCAGTAGGGTCCTCTGTATGTGCTATTTGATATGACCTACGAAATAATCACCACCTTAAGGGTAGCATATAAACATAGATCTGGGAAAAGGACATGGCTATTTTTAATGCCAAACTGGATAACTGGCTAGGCTTAAAATGGCCCACAAGGGCTGACAGCCTAATTCTCACCTATTAACTCATGAGACAGAGACTATCTAACACTTGTTGAGCACAAGACAGAGAAATAAATCTTGGGTAGCACATCAGTGTATTAAGGGATACATATACATGCACACAATGCAAGCCCAACTAAAAGAAATGTAGATTGCTAATTCCCCTATGGCATATCTTTGGAATGTGGGAGGCAACCAGAGCAATGGGCAAAAACCCACAAGGACAAAGGGAGAATATGTAAAATCTTGTTCATAAAACACCCCAGCTGAGAAAAAAAAATGCTGTGAGGCAGCGATGCTAATCTCTGCACCTTCTATTACTTCACATCTGCCGAAATGGCAAAATCCCAACCAGTAACTAGTGCAGACAGTTTCTGCATTAGATTTTTTTTAAAACACCTGGCTACTGCCAGTGCCACAACATAGAGTAATATCGCCCTGACTGAGGTCCATGCAACCCAACTTTGATTAGCAGCTTGGAAAGCTAAGGTACTGGCAGGGGAGAATGGGTGGGACCTATCCTGGGAAAAGGAAGTGGCTCCCTGCTGCGGCTCTGGTACAATGGATGAAGGTCCCAGGCAGGGGCCATTGCAGGAAAAGGCATACACTATTCCCACCCAAGTTGATCATTACAGCTTCCTGCCCTGCTTGTGAAGGGGCATGCATATACGAACATGGAAAAGTATAGCCAGTAGTTGGGGTAACAAGGTATGCATGTAACCACCATAGGGAGGAATTAGGGCCTTAATATAAAAATGTTCTCACTAACAGGGTGCCACCAAAAACAAACATCCCTAGTGTGTGCCTGGATGTCAGCTTCTCTGGCATATCTAACGAGAAATTCTCAATGGACTCGTATACCGTTGGGAGGGCTTGATGGTTGACAGGCAAGGGGGGGGGGGGCAACAAACACCTGGCCATTAATGTTGATACAAGATTTCTGGGCATCTGCTAAGAAAAGCTGTAGAATAAAGTACTTAGTTTACCTCTAGTACTTAACATTCAGAAACTCTACATACTGAAAAAGGAATCCTGGTTAAGATAATTCACAGTTTGCACAGTATCACTAGCATCTAATCACCTTAAAGTTTCGACTTATCTAAAAATATTCTATTAAAGGTCCTTTCAATGAGAAACCTATGCTTCTGATAGGCTTCAGAAATAGTGGAAGATAAATTTGGAACGGTCTTCATTTAAGGAAGGTAGGGTTAGTTCCCCTCAAATGCAAGCTTATAAAAGCAAGTTTTTGAACAAGATTTTTAGCAAGCATTTTCAGAAGCACATTCCAAAAACATTTTGCAACTCTTCAAATAATGTGCTTATAGTTAACATAGAACACACCGAGAAAAAGGAGGTTGAGAAGGTGTTACACACATTTAAAGCACTACAATGAAAAAAGCTGTTATGTTACAGCATGCGGTCATATGCATTTTAATCTTACTTGGCATGCTACTGAAGTTCTGTGCAGGCAATGATGCTGAGTTTGTAGAGTGTGAAATATTTCCAGAAAGCTCCCCTGTACTTTGGCATCGCCTTTTAACAGCAGCAAAATCCGTATCATGTTGTTTGTTGTCTACAGAGTGTACTAAAACAGGTACACTCTGGTTTTCTGCAGGTGGAATTAATTTGTCTGTTTTCACAGTAACTTCAGATAATGGAGAATTATTACTTGAGCAATTTCCACTACAATATGCCACTTTGTAGTTACTTGTAACAAAGCAACCGACACTGCGTGATCTGCAAAGCGACTGTCTGTTTAACTGTCTTTTGCATACATTGTACTCAGCAAATGACGGTTTACATTCAACAATATGCTGAGTCTGCAGTAAGCAATCTTTAGCACGGAGTTCAAGCAGAGAGTCCGTTTTATCTATAGACTCTAAATACTGGTCACCATAAACTGCATCAGATTTGATGTCAAGACTAGAACGACACTGCAAATGATGTGGCTTTTGCTTGTAAAGAGTCTCATTTAACACCTCCAAATTTTCTCCTACAGAACAACACCGTGGTCTCACAGGAACCTGTTGCAGCTCATCATTTTTTAAACAAGGAATAAACTGACAGCTTCCCCCAGCCATATCACTGGTGTACGAGTGCAAACGCCTTGTATCACCCTGCAGAATTTTCCTTTCACTTTCTCTCTGAAGTACACGGTCGGATTGCTTTTCATTACTGCACATTCTGTAGTCTTCATGCATCTCCTGAAAGTTGACTGTGTGATCTTCCTCAGTTTCTTTACGTACTAAGCTTAGCAGAAGACATTCAGTTGATTTAAAGTTTATATTATGTAAGTGCAGTGATTTTGCAGGCTGTGGCCCACATGGTTCTTCTTGATTTTTGCGTTTTCCACAATACTTGTTTGAAATCATGACGTAGCCACACAAAACTATCAGAAAACCAAACACAAAGTAAGTTGGTGATGTTAGTAAAGCTTGACAGCATTAGAGTAACATCAGTAATAAAGAATAGTATATTTTAAAAAATAATTAGTATTGAATGGTGTGAAATAAGTATAAAAAGCAAAAATGCAAAAGAATTTACAAATGTTTTAAAAAAGCTTTGCAACTGCTAACCCTGAAAAAATGGCAGCAAACTTCACACTAATCTATTTTTGATCAAACTGACCTTGATGATTAAAATGAGTTAGCAAAAGAAAATCACCTTACATGCAGAATTCATGCAATAATTTCATAATCTATACAAATTTCAGACATATATCAACTATAATAAGTATTTTTTTTAATGAACTGTAGAATACACTTCCACTTCTCATTTCAAGTTGCACATAAAATCTCAGCTGCACAAGACCTGATGGGTATGTACACTGCAAATCTCAGCTGTACAAGACTTGATGGGTATGTACACTGCTCCACAAAATGCATAGATGACAAATGGAGCAATAGCATTTATTTGAACACAAAAGGCAGAATTTAAAAATACACCATGAAGTACTTTCATGTAAATTTGAACCTTAAAGAATATTTTTTTTTAAAAAGTATTCTGTAGGAGTCCACAGCACTACTTAATATACTCTGGCTTTACAAAGTTGCTTATTTTGTTAATCTAAGCTTATAAATATCTCCTATATAGTGCAACATTTTATTTGGGTGGCCACGGTGGTGCAGCGGTTAGCCTTGTCGCCTCACAGCAAGAGGTTCTCCAGTTCGATTCTCGGCTGGGGTGCCTTCTGTGCGGAGTCTGCATGTCCTCCCTGTGGTCGCGTGGGTTTCCTCCAGGTGCTCCGTTTTCCTCCCACATCCCAAAGGCATGCTGTAGGTGGATTGGGCACTCTAAATTGGCCCTAGGTGTGAGTGTGTGCATGTGTGCGCCTTCTGTGGAAGGTTGGGTGCCGGGCTGGCAACCAGACACCGTAAAACTCCTCTGCCAATTATGAGCGGACAGGTGATCCGCTGTGGCGACCCCTAACCGGGAAAAGCCGAAAGAAGTGCTACACATACACACATATCAGGGTGAGCATGGGAGTGAGAATCATGCTAATTACAGTACGCCAAACTAAGACCTTCTACAGCAAGCACCTGATCCTTTGAACTTAAGTCAAAACTTTAGCCCAGTGTGCTGATTCAGCAAATTTGTGAAGAGAGAAGGGGGGGGGGGGCAGAAAAATCACACTCCTGAGAGCCACCATGTTATCAGAGTTTTTCTCATAGGAGTCTAAACTGTATTACAGTTCAGACATTCCCATTTTAGTATAGATAAGTATTTTATTCATGTACATTTTGCAGTTATGCAAACTGCAGTACATAACACTTAAAGGATAATCCAGCCTCAAGACAATCAAACAAAGACAAGACTGAAGTAGTTCCACCAAATGAAATAATCTAACGCCTCCCCCTTCCCCCCCAAAAAACAAATTATTATTTTTCCAGGGGCAAGTCCTCCTCCTAGACTATGTAGGGGACTTCCTCAGTTTACATAAATATACTACCTCCATGGCCACACAATCACAGAGAAAGGATAAACTACATAGTATACTGCACAGACACTCACAGACGTTGAAGAGTACTGACAGAGATCTGGTTATGTCACATAATGAGGGCTTGTGCCACATCATAGCATAAGACAGGCCATCTGTAAAACACTCAACATGATAGCCTCTATCAGTCCATTCTGGGGTATAAAATACTAATTAGTTAGAATGATGCAGCAATATTAATACAACATAGATCATCAAGGTAATGTGAGAAATCAAAGTTGCATTATTATACCAGCTGATCTTCAGGAAGGCCCTGCAGATGAATCCTAATGTTGGATTCCTCCTTTCTACCAATCACCATTTAGCAAACATTTTCTCAGATGATCATATACACTTGGATGCGTATATCCGAAGCTGGTACAAGATGTGATACTATATGTTGACTACAAAAGTGGGCCTAACTCTTGAGCCCACCAGTCTGCCCCAGCTTCTAGCAAGCACCTTTCCTGCAAATCAAGGCATAAAAAAATTTGATGCCTTCACTGCTAATGTGTAATTTGGAAGTATATATTACACAACTTAAAGGGACCCCAACAGCGGATGCTAGGATGACCACATGAAAGGAAAACAGTAGTAGACTATTAGTAACCCATCAACAAAGTCCTCTCATAAGCAGTTCTATTGGTGAAGAGGAATAAAACCCCGAGTGGCTTGGGCACCTTCTGGAGCTGGCTGGGGATGGAAAGAACTATGCGCATTTGCATCTCTAATGGGGACCTGTATTTAATGCGCACAGAGAGCACTGCTTTCCCTTGTACAGACCAGAGAAACATGCACAATGTGCTCATTCCAGGAGTTTGGGCTATTTTGCTGGTAATGGCACTCACAGAAGTGATAGTCCAGTACTATGCCCATTGCACATCCTTTTATAAGAGTGCAGAAAGACCATATGTGCAAAGTTAAGGACATAAAGACAAAAACTGTTCTACCAGCAGAAGATGGCCTCACCTCTTCTCATTCACTCACCCTCAAGGACCAAATGGGCTAAATGAATGGCTGGATAAAGGACTAATGGTCAGTATATCCAACAGTGAGGCCCCTCCTTGATGGGCAACTATCAGGATGGAAGGAAATGCAGAACAGCCTAAAGAACAAAGTTCAAAAGATTAACTACTGAACAGCAACAGTATTAAATGGTAACTAACGTCTACAGACAGGGAAGAGATAGGAAGGCATGGTATAGGTGCACAATAAAGACCAAGACTTCTGCAAAAATAAATTTTTTAATAAGCACTGGAGGCAGCTACTTCCTTAGAGGAGTGGTCTTTGACTGCAACATTTCCAGTGGGTGGCGACTGGTCTTAGGCTGCTGAATTTATAGCGGACAGTTGTGATGCAGCCAGCAGTTCACTGGAAAGAGTTTACCTGGCAACCATACACCACTCCTTCAATGAAGCAAAGTAACAGAGCAGATATTTAGTCTTTCTAAAGCAATGAACTCATTTCAGGTAAAAACTACATTGGCAGTGCACATCCAAAATGTGAATGTTCCTTTCTCTCCTCTGGTTTCTTTTCTGACAAAGGAAACCGGAATACCTGGACTACTACTGCAACAATCCTGAAACCATATTAGAGAGGAAATATGGGCCAGGCCCAATGGACACCCAATCTTTATGAAAGATCCAAAACAGTTCCCCACACAAGAGCCGGAAGCTCAAAAACCATGACAATAGCGGTGATGGTCACTAAAAAGAGCATTTCCAAAGACAAAGTTAAGTGTCATCAAGCCACTGGGCTCAAATGGTAGATTGGTGAGACTGTCCATCTTAAAGTTCAGTTGCCAAAAAGGGATTCTTTAACGGAGGACAGAGAATTCTAAGAAGTTGCTTGAACAGGTAATGTCGGGCATAAATAATACAGATGTCTATAGTAGGTTAGAGAAGTAGACTCCCATAAAGGCTACCCATTCTACAAGGAGCTGTATCTGACAATTTGAAAGGGGGATGGTAGGAGGGACATTGGACCAGATGAAAAGAGGACAATATGGCTCTATTGTTATGGTGAGTACATAACTTTCGTATCTCATGTCCATTTTTGTTTGATCCAACCTTTAGGACAGAATCCCTAGCTACATCATTTTCCAGGTGGAACTAAAGAATGATGTTCCTCAGAACAGCACAGCCAAAGGAGGGATGAGCTCTGGATTGTGCATCCAGTTTACTGTGAGACCAAAGGTATGCACTATAGACCTGGTAGTAGCTGTACAAATCTAATAAAAACGAACAAATAGAAGACTAGTAATACAGTTGCAAGAAGCACTACAGTTCACCACACGACTCTTCCAGATAAATAAATGCTGTTTATTCCATAAAATTCGAACCCAATACATAAAACACTAAGCGCTTTCATCCAGTTACATACCAGGTTTCCTCAGAGTAATTATCTTGTGGAGCAGCTCTCCTTAAATACTTTTAAATAGTTAATTAATCTGTAATTAGTATAATTGTTTAATTTAGTGCCATAGTAACATAAAATAAAAATCTTTTTCGTAAACTTCTTACTATTTATGACAATGCCAATAACTTAACAAGACATTAATAGTTGACATTCAGAAATGAAAATAAAATAATTGTTAAACTCGTCCAGTCATAAAAATAAAAAACCTTTTAACAAATGCATTAATAGTTATATTTAAAAGCACACTGCTATTACAGGTGTATAGGTTTTTTTGTTTCTATACTATCTAGAAGGCTTATAAAAACATATACAAAGAAAACTTCTGGCAATGACAACAAACAGGTATGAAATAACCTTGTGTGAACAGGTCTTAGATATAGAACTTCATTAAAAAGCTTATCATAGAATTTCATAAAATCAATTCTTAACAAACAAATAAATACTTACACAATAAGATACATATTAATATGAATATTAATATAAATATTTAATTATTTAAAAATTTAAATAAATTTATATGTATAAATACGTCTAATTACCCTAAAAATTGTTTTTAAAATTTAATGAAGCTTTAAATGGTATTTGATTTCATTCTCAAAAAAATACTTATTGAAATGAAATCATTGATGCCTGGTTTTTTGTGTGCATCTAGCCTGAACTGCCAAAGGCATTCCTTCATTTCTAGCAAGTTGTTTATATCCCCTTCTTTGTTTGTGGTTTCAGGCACTCTATCTATAACAAAGAACAAAATTTTTTTTAAATTAGGACATACCATACTGTGTGTGTATAGAGCGTTTGTTGTTTTTTTATTTTTAATGTCCCTATTGTGTTCATTTATTCGCTCTCTTAGTTTTCTAATGGTCTTTCCTATGTAGAATGCCTCACATGATAAGCAAGATGCAAAGTATATTACTTGTTTGGTGTTACAGTTAACAAAACCTGGACATCTAATAACCCTGTTGTATCCAGTTGTTGCAACATATGGACCATCATTTATGAATCTACAAGCCTTACAAAACCACACTTTTCATGCATGATTTTTGTTGGCTTCTTTAGATTCAAAAATTTCTTTAGATTTCTTCCTCTGCTAAATACAATAGAAGGTGTTGTACCTAGGTGGTCAGTTATTCCATTTGTGTTTGTAAACACACTATCCCAAACCTCCTTTACTATCTCAACTATTGTTTTGTGTTGTCATTGTAAGGTAGAGTCAAGGAACACGACATATTTTTGTTTGTACATTTTGTTGTTTTCATCCCTTCTTTACCTATTTTTAATAAAGCCTTGAAGTTTTCTTCCCTTTTCTTGAGTATTTCATCCTTCAAAACTGTGATGAGGTCATCCGGGTAATTTCTTTCTGTGAACATTTGGCATAAAAATCCAACTCTCTGAAAAAATAATAATGTCCTCACTTATAATTCGGGACAACCTAATCATTTGTCCCTTTATTAAATTCCTTTTCTGGAAGTAAGGGTGACAACTATTAAAATGTAGATAAGAATTTGAAAAAGTTTTCTTACGGAATATGTTAGATTCAACTGTTCCGTTCTTTCTGTATAATTCAATATCTAAATATTCACATTTGTCTTTGTTTATATTATATGTAAACTTTAGAAATGAAGTAGTATTTTCCAAGTACTTAATAAAATCCTTAATTTCTTCAATGTCGCCTTTCCAAATTAGCAAAATATCGTCCAAAAATCTTAAATAAAGGACTATTTTGGACCAGAATGTGCAATTAATAACATGTTGTTGTTCCCATTCTGCTAAAACTAAGTTAGCATATACTGGTGCACACCTTGCTCCCATTGAGACTCCTGAAACCTGCTTGTAATATTCTCCATCTTGTTGAAAATAATTGTTGAGGAGAATCATTTCCATAAAATCAGTGAGTGTTCTTCTTTTAACAGTGTGGAAATTGCCATACCTCAATAGGCTCTTTTCAAATAACTCAAGTCCTGTGTCGTGGGGTATAACTGAAAAAAGGTTTATGATGTCAATGGTAACTAAATAAGTGTCAGGAGAGATCAATACCCTGTTCTCATGTAATTTTTCTAAACAATTCCATGAGTCCTTTAAAATGTAAGGGATATTTTTTGTCACTTCTTTACAACTAATGTCAATAAAATGTGCCAAGGACTCAGTTTTAGAATGTTTTGCTGCTATTATTGGCCTAAACGGGGGGTTACTTACATCCTTATGGATTTTTGGTATCCCGAACACTTTAGGTGTAATGGGATGTTCAATTACCAAAAAATCATGTTCTTCTTTGTCGATACACCCATCAATTAGCATTTCATAAAGCCGCCAATCAATTTTAGTTTGAGCCTTGACCATATCATACCTTGAACATCTGGCATAGGTAGTTTCGTCGTTAAGCATATTCAACATTTTGTTTTTATAGTCTACTGTGCTCATTATAACAACCCCTCCCCCCTTATCGGGTTTCATGATTCTATATTTGTTGTTGCTATATAATTCATTGAGGCAAAACCTCTCAGCTGTAGTTAGATTTTCCTTCTTTATGTCATTTCTTTTTAATGCTTTCCTTATTTGTGAATCACAGAACATCTCGAATAAGTGAATAACTGGATTGTTAGGGGGTATGAAAGTACTTGCTTTCTTTATACTAAAGGAATTAACTTCCTTTTTCCATGTATCCTCCTGGTTACAAAAAAACATTTTCAGGTTTAACTTTCTTGTGTATAGTCTCAGGTTAACTAAGACTCTTCCGATATCCAACTTAAAAGAAGGAATAAATTTAAAACCCTTTTTAAACAGAGATACATGGTCTGAATTTACAGTTTTGTCAGAGTAGTTATACAATGAAAAACCACCTTCAGTGATAATATCACAATGCATTGTAGAACGTTCAGGTTCATCTCTCATTTGTCTTGGTTCTAAAGAATCATTATTCACTTCTGAACAAATGTCAGGACCATGATTAATTATCACAGAATCATTATTCATTGCTTTTCCATGTATAAATTCAACAGTTTCTGTGATAACATTTAGTGCATTACTGCCAATAGTTCTATCTAAATAGTTAGAATAATTTAAATCAGTGTTATTCATCTGTTTAAAGCGTTACAAATGGACAACGCCTTTCTTGAACGTTCGTTGGAACTCAATCAGGTGCCTAAAGGGCTCAGGGTGTTGAAAGTACCTTTCGGTTTTGAGGACGACGACTCACTTAAGGAACTTTTGGAAATATTTGACAATGCTGGTAAGCAGCTTATGAGACTGATTATTAAAAATAACAACAATAAGCTTAACCAGTTAAACGAAACTTTGTTAAAATTGGATAGTAGTATAAGAGGTGATTTATTGTATGAACAAAATAAATATAGGTTAGACAACATCCTAGCTGACATGAACAGATATGTTAGCAAAGGTCTTGATTTTAAAAATAAAAAATTGTAGAGAGATTCACAGGATTACACAAACAATAGGGCATATAACCATTTCAAGGAATTCAAAAGACAATGGAGGGAAACAAACCAGAATTACTTAAGTAATGTTACTAACAATAGAGAAGATGAAGTTAATGTGCAGGGGGAGAGTAACAATTATGGGCATGGTACTATGCATAGGAACGATCAGGGACAACATGATTTTTTAGAAGAGCAGCCATTGAGGAGATCAGAACGCCTAAGGGGGCGTTACCAAGGGCAGAGACATTATCAGAACAACTACAGGAACAGATGAATAACACTGATTTAAATTATTCTAACTATTTAGATAGAACTATTGGCAGTAATGCACTAAATGTTATCACAGAAACTGTTGAATTTATACATGGAAAAGCAATGAATAATGATTCTGTGATAATTAATCATGGTCCTGACATTTGTTTAGAAGTGAATAACGATTCTTTAGAACTAAGACAAATGAGAGATGAACCTGAACTTTCTACAATGCATTGTGATATTATCACTGAAGGTGGTTTTTCATTGTATAACTACTCTGACAAAATTGTAAATTCAGACCATGTATCTCTGTTTAAAAAGGGTTTTAAATTTATTCCTTCTTTTAAGTTGGATATAGGAAGAGTCTTAGTTAACCTGAGACTATACACAAGAAAGTTAAACCTGAAAATGTTTTTTTGTAACCAGGAGGATACATGGAAAAAGGAAGTTAATTCCTTTAGTATAAAGAAAGCAAGTACTTTCATACCCCCTAACAATCCAGTTATTCACTTATTCGAGATGTTCTGTGATTCACAAATAAGGAAAGCATTAAAAAGAAATTACATAAAGAAGGAAAATCTAACTACAGCTGAGAGGTTTTGCCTCAATGAATTATATAGCAACAACAAATATAGAATCATGAAACCCAATAAGGGGGGAGGGGTTGTTATAATGAGCACAGTAGACTATAAAAACAAAATGTTGAATATGCTTAACAAAGAAACTACCTATGCCAGATGTTCAAGGTATGATATGGTCAAGGCTCAAACTAAAATTGATTGGCGGCTTTATGAAATGCTAATTGATGGGTGTATCGACAAAGAAGAACATGATTTTTTGGTAATTGAACATCCCATTACACCTAAAGTGTTCGGGATACCAAAAATCCATAAGGATGTAAGTAACCCCCCGTTTAGGCCAATAATAGCAGCAAAACATTCTAAAACTGAGTCCTTGGCACATTTTATTGACATTAGTTGTAAAGAAGTGACAAAAAATATCCCTTACATTTTAAAGGACTCATGGAATTGTTTAGAAAAATTACATGAGAACAGGGTATTGATCTCTCCTGACACTTATTTAGTTACCATTGACATCATAAACCTTTTTTCAGTTATACCCCACGACACAGGACTGGAGTTATTTGAAAAGAGCCTATTGAGGTATGGCAATTTCCACACTGTTAAAAGAAGAACACTCACTGATTTTATGGAAATGATTCTCCTCAACAATTATTTTCAACAAGATGGAGAATATTACAAGCAGGTTTCAGGAGTCGCAATGGGAGCAAGGTGTGCACCAGTATATGCTAACTTAGTTTTAGCAGAATGGGAACAACAACATGTTATTAATTGCACATTCTGGTCCAAAATAGTCCTTTATTTAAGATTTCTGGACGATATTTTGCTAATTTGGAAAGGCGACATTGAAGAAATTAAGGATTTTATTAAGTACTTGGAAAATACTACTTCATTTCTAAAGTTTACATATAATATAAACAAAGACAAATGTGAATATTTAGATATTGAATTATACAGAAAGAACGGAACAGTTGAATCTAACATATTCCGTAAGAAAACTTTTTCAAATTCTTATCTACATTTTAATAGTTGTCACCCTTACTTCCAGAAAAGGAATTTAATAAAGGGACAAATGATTAGGTTGTCCCGAATTATAAGTGAGGACATTATTATTTTTTTCAGAGAGTTGGATTTTTTATGCCAAATGTTCACAGAAAGAAATTACCCGGATGACCTCATCACAGTTTTGAAGGATGAAATACTCAAGAAAAGGGAAGAAAACTTCAAGCCTTTATTAAAAATAGGTAAAGAAGGGATGAAAACAACAAAATGTACAAACAAAAATATGTCGTGTTCCTTGACTCTACCTTACAATGACAACACAAAAACAATAGTTGAGATAGTAAAGGAGGTTTGGGATAGTGTGTTTACAAACACAAATGGAATAACTGACCACCTAGGTACAACACCTTCTATTGTATTTAGCAGAGGAAGAAATCTAAAAGAAATTTTTGAATCTAAAGAAGCCAACAAAAAATCATGCATGAAAAAGTGTGGTTTTTGTAAGGCTTGTAGATTCATAAATGATGGTCCATATGTTGCAACAACTGGATACAACAGGGTTATTAGATGTCCAGGTTTCGTTAACTGTAACACCAAACAAGTAATATACTTTGCATCTTGCTTATCATGTGAGGCATTCTAAATAGGAAAGACCATTAGAAAACTAAGAGAGCGAATAAATGAACACAATAGGGACATTAAAAATAAAAAAACAACAAACGCTCTATACACACACAGTATGGTATGTCCTAATTTAAAAAAAATTTTGTTCTTTGTTATAGATAGAGTGCCTGAAACCACAAACAAAGAAGGGGATATAAACAACTTGCTAGAAATGAAGGAATGCCTTTGGCAGTTCAGGCTAGATGCACACAAAAAAACAGGCATCAATGATTTCATTTCAATAAATAGTTTTTTGAGAATGAAATCAAATACCATTTAAAGCTTCATTAAATTTTAAAAACAATTTTTAGGGTAATTAGACGTATTTATACATATAAATTTATTTAAATTTTTAAATAATTAAATATTTATATTAATATTCATATTAATATTTATCTTATTGTGTAAGTATTTATTTGTTTGTTAAGAAATGATTTTATGAAATTCTATGCTAAGCTTTTTAATGAAGTTCTATATCTAAGACCTGTTCACACAAGGTTATTTCATACCTGTTTGTTGTCATTGCCAGAAGTTTTCTTTGTATATGTTTTTATAAGCCTTCTAGATAGTACAGAAACAAAAAAACCTATACACCTGTAATAGCAGTGTGCTTTTAAATATAACTATTAATGCATTTGTTAAAAGGTTTTTTATTTTTATGACTGGACGAGTTTAACAATTTTTTATTTTCATTTCTGAATGTCAACTATTAATGTCTTGTTAAGTTATTGGCATTGTCATAAATAGTAAGAAGTTTACGAAAAAGATTTTTATTTTATGTTACTATGGCACTAAATTAAACAATTATACTAATTACAGATTAATTAACTATTTAAAAGTATTTAAGGAGAGCTGCTCCACAAGATAATTACTCTGAGGAAACCTGGTATGTAACTGGGTGAAAGCGCTTAGTGTTTTATGTATTGGGTTCGAATTTTATGGAATAAACAGCATTTATTTATCTGGAAGAGTCGTGTGGTGAACTGTAGTGCTTCTTGCAACTGTATTACTAGCTGTACAAATCTCATCAATTGGAAAAAAAAGAAATTATGTACTCACCATAACGTTCCATCTGTGCTGTCCATTTTATTCTTCCTCAACAACTGAGTTCGGATCTTACGCGTATTAGCCTTTTTTTTTTTTTTTTTTTTTTAACAGCTCATGGCCTCATGAAACTCTTAAGCTCCTCCGTTACCCATAATGCTTTATTCCTCTAACATAACACAGATTTCTTTGCTGACCTTACAGTTTTATAGGAGTATTAGAACAGAGTATAAGGAACCAAAACCTGGGCGGCCACGGTGGTGCAGCGGTTAGCATTGTTGCCTCACAGCAAGAGGTTCTCCGTTCGATTCTCGGCTGGGGTGCCTTCTGTGCAGAGTCTGTATGTCCTCCCTGTGGTCGCGTGGGTTCCCTCCGGGTGCTCCGGTTTCCTCCCAGATCCCAAAGACATGCAGTAGGTGGATTGAACACTCTAAATTTGCCCTAGGTGCGAGTGTGTGCATGCCTTCTGTGGAAGGTTGGGCGCCGGGCTGGCAACTCGACACCGTAAAACTCCACTGCCAATCATGAGCAGACAGATGATCCGCTGTGGAGATCCCTAACCGGGAAAAGCCGAAAGAAGAAGAAGATATGGAACCAAAACCTGGAGCTCAAAAGGAACACTGTTTCCCTTATAACCTTCTTGTTCTTCTAGAAGTCATGTACTAAAAGGTAGGGGGCTGGCGGGAGGGGAGTTGAGGAAGAATAAAAATGGACAACACAGATGGAACATTATGGTGAGTACATAACTTCTTTACCTAATGTCTACTTCCATTCATTCCTCAACAATTGGAACAGAGTCCCCAGCTACCTGAATCCCAGGAGGACTCTAAGGAACACTGCTGAGCCAAAGGTTGCTCTTCCCCTCGAGATCAGATCCAATTTGT